>NC_061508.1:39403173-39554835 GCF_022539505.1 Lolium rigidum
AAGTGACCAAATATGAGGTTCCAAAAAAATCCTAGAAAAGAAAGTTTTATAGTACATAGAGGATGACATGCGGGTCCCATTTAGCGACAGCGGTCTCACCGTTTGAGAGGCGGCAGGGGATCGAAAGAAAAAGGTAAGTGACCAAATATGAGGTGCCAAAAAAATCCAAGAAAAGAAAGTTTTATAGTACATAGAGGATGACATGCGGGTCCCATTTAGCGACAGCGGTATCACCGTTTGAGAGGCGGCGGGGATCGAAAGAAAAAGGCAAGTGACCAAATTTGAGGTGCCAAAAGAAACTCCAAGAAAAGAAAGTTGATTGCTCATAGAGGATGACATGCAGGTCCCAATTAGCAGCAGCGGTGTCAACGTTTCCAAGGCGGCAAGGGATCAAAATAAAAAGGAAGTAGCCAGAAATCAGGGGGTCAAAAAAAATCCAAGAATAGAAAGAATTTTGGTTCATAGAGGATGACATGCGGGACCCATGATCCTGCATCGTAAACGGCTCGATCGGAGAGCGTTGAACGAGATGGCGCGATCGAGAAAAAAACAATGCCAGAGGCTGCCATCTGGGCCCTACATCCCTCGGCGGTGCGGATTTGCGTTGACTCGGCCGGCGAACCCGAGAATTCGAGATGCACCACGTCCCGGGCCACCATACGCAATGTTTTGGCCGTTTTCGTCGGGCTAGGTGGCCTCAAAAACGAGAAAAAACGTTTTGACATGCACAACGGACAGACCCAAAATCGTCGGCCATGGTACACCAGCAACCACGGCGCGACTTCAACTTCGTCGGCCATGGCAACTTTTCTTGTAGTGTAGAACCTTCCCGGTCTTCCATCGGAAAAAGCCCGAACTTTTCTGAAATCTAGAAATCAACTTCCCTTATATGAATCTTATTCTCCGGACCATTCCGGACCTCCTCGTGATGTCCTGGATCCCATCTAAGACTCCGAACAAGCTTCATTCTACATCTCATATTCCGAATCTACTTACACGACATCGAACCTTAAGCGCGTCACCCTACGGTTCGTGAACTATGCGGACATGATCGAGACTCCTCTCCGACCAGTAACCAATAGCGGGACCTGGAGATCCATAATGACTCCCACACATTCAGCGATAACTTAGTGATTGGTTGAACCATTAACATACGATACCGATTCCCTTTGTCACGCGATACTTTACTTGTCCGAGGTTCGATCATCGGTATCTCCATACCTAGTTCAACCTCATTACCGACAAGTAATCTTTCCTCGTACCGTGGTATGTTACCTCTTGTGATCGTGTCACATTCTTGCAAGCTAATTAGACGACATTCCACCGAGAGCGCCCAGAGTATACCGATCTGTCATCGGGATGGACAAATCCCACTCTTGATCCATATGCCTCAAATCACACTTTCCGAATACTCAATCCCATCTTTATAACCACCCATTTACGCAATGGAGTTTGATGTAATCAAAGTATCCTTTCGGTGCAAGTGATTTACATGATCTCATGGTCGAAGGACTAGGTAACTATGTATCGAAAGCTTATAGCAAGATGAACTTAATGACTTGATCTTATGCTACTCTCATTTGGATGTGTGTCCATTATATCATTCACCCAATGACATAACCTTGTTATTAACAACATACAATGTTCATGATCACGAAACCATGATCATCTATTAATCAACAAGCTAGTAATACAAGAGGCTTACTAGAGACTCCTTGTTGTTTACATAACACACATGTATCAATGTTTCAGTTAATACAATTATAGCATGGGATGCAAACATTTATCATAAACACAAAGATATAATAATAACCATTTTATTATTGCCTCTTGGGCATATCTCCAACAGTCTCCCACTTGCACTAGAGTCAATAATCTAGATTACATGGTAAGGTACCTAACACCCATGGCGTTCTGGTGTAGGTCATGCTTTTCCCTAGGGAGAGCTTTAGTCAATAGATCTGCCACATTCAGATCTGCGTGTACTTTGCAAATCTTTACATCACCATCTTAGACATACTCGTGAATCACATGAAAACGTAGCTTGATATGCTTCAGCTTCTTGTGTGACCTTGGCTCTTGTGCATTGGCTATGGCACCAATGTTGTCACAATAAATGACTAATGGGTCCAATGCACTAGGAACCACACCAAGCTCAGTAATGAACCTCTTCATCCATATTGTTTCCGATGAAGCCTCCGAAGCAGCTATGTATTCAGATTCAGTTGAAGATTTCGCCACCGTGCATTGCTTGGAACTCATCCAGCTTAATGCAGCACCATTCAATATGAACACGTACCCAGACTGAGGCTTAGAGTCATCTAGATCAGTGTTCCAACTAGCATCGGTGTAACTGCTTACAACGAGCTCTTGGTCACCTCCATAACAAATAAACATATCCTTAGTCCTTTTCATGTACTTCAGGATATTCTTGACCGTTGTCCAGTGTTCCATTCATGGATCACTCTGATATATGCTGGTCAAACTAACAGCATGTGCGATATCAGGTCTAGTACACATCATGGCATACATGATAGAGCCTACTTCCGAGGCATAGGGGATCTTGTTCATCCTCTCTCTTTCTTCTGCCATAGCCGGACCTTGAGTATTACTCAAGACCTTACCTGGCAACATAGGCAAGAACCCTTTCTTGCTTTCATCCATTCTAAACTTCTTTAGAATCTTGTCCAGGTATGTATTTTGTGAAAGAGCTATTAGGCGTCTTGATCTATCTCTATAAATCTTGATGCCTAAAATATATGCTGCTTTGCCAAGGTCTTTCATTGAAAAACACTTATTCAGATAACCTTTAATACTGCTTAGAAGTTCTATATCATTCCCAATCAATAATATGTCATCTAAATATAATATCAGGAATGCTACAGAACTCCCACTCACTTTCTTGTAAATACACACCTCACCATGAGTCTGTATAAACCCGAAGTCTTTGATCACCTTATGAAAACGTCGGTTCCAACTCTGGGACGTTTGCTTCAGTCCATAAATGGAACGCTGAAGTTTGCATACATTGTCAGTATTTTTAGGATCGACAAAACCTTTAGGTTGTACCATATACAACTCTTCCTCAATGTCACCATTAAGGAACGCTGTTTTGACATCCATCTGAATCTCATAATCGAAAAATGCAGCTATTGCTAACAAAATCCTCACAGACTTTAGCTTCACTACAGGTGAGAAAGTCTCATCATAGTCAACTCCTTGAATTTGTCGGAACCCCTTCGCGACAAGTCGAGCTTTATAGATGGTAATATTACCATCAGCATCTGTTTTTTTCTTTTGAAGATCCATTTATTGTCGACAACCTTGCGTCTATCAGGTAAGTCTACCAAAGTCCAAACTTGGTTATCATACATGGATCCCATTTCGGATTTCATGGCCTCTTGCCATTTGTTGGAATATGGGCTCATCATCGCTTCCTCATACGTCGCAAGGTCTTCATCATTGTTATCCACAATCATGACATTTAGATAGGGGTCATACCAATCAGGAGTGGTACGATTCCTCGTCGATCTGCGAGGTTCAGTAGCTTCTTCGTTCGAAGTTTCATGATCATCATCATTCGCTTCCTCTCTTATCGGTGCAGGCGGCATAGGAACATCTTTCGGTGCTGCGCTACTCTGATCTTCGAGAGAAGGTTCAATAACCTCGTCGAGTTCTACTTTCCTTGCTATCACTTCTTTCGTGAGAAACTAGAAAGGATCCCTTCTTGGCAACAAAGACTTTGCCTTTGGATCTGTGATAGAAGGTATACCAATTTTTTCTTTAGGGTATCCTATGAAGATGCATTTCTCCGCTTTGGGTTCTAGCTTCTCAGGTTGTAACTTCTTTACATAAGCTTCGCAGCCCAAAACTTTAAGGAACGACAACTTAGGTTTCTTACCAAACCATAATTCATACGGTGTCATTTCAACGGATTTAGATGGTGCCCTATTTAAAGTGAATGCGGTTGTCTCTAATGCGTAACCCCAAAACGATAACGGCAAATCGGTAAGAGACATCATAGATCGAACCATATCTAAGAGAGTTCGATTACGATGTTCGGACACACCATTGCGCGGTGGTGTTCCCGGCGGTGTCAACTATGAAAGTATTCCGTATTTCTTTAAATGCATGCCAAACTCATAACTCAGATATTCGCCTCCGCGATCAGAACGCAGAAACTTAATCTTCTTGTTACGTTGATTTTCTGCTTCACTTTGGAATTTCTTAAACTTCTCGAAAGTTTCGGACTTATGTTTCATAAAGTAAATATACCCATATCTACTCAGATTATCCGTGAAGGTTAGAACATAACGATAACCACCGCGCGATGCTACACTCATTGGTCCGCACACATCGGTATGTATGATTTCCAATAAGTCTATAGCTCGCTCCATTGTACCAGAGAATGGAGTCTTAGTCATTTTTCCCATTAGACATGCTTCGCATCTATCAAGTGACTCAAAGTCAAGTGATTCAAGAAGTCCATCGGAATGGAGTTTCTTCATGCGCTTCACTCCAATATGACCAAGAGCCACATATAAGTAAAATTATCATTCAATTTAATTCGCTTAGCATCAATGTTATGAACATGTGTATCACTACTATCGAGATTTAACAAGTATAAACCTTTCATCTGAGGCGCATGACCATAAAAGATATTATTCATATAAATAGAATAACCATTATTCTCTGACTTAAACGAATAATCGTCTTGCATTAAACAAGATCCAGATATAATGTTCATACTCAACGCAGGCACCAAATAATAATTATTCAGATTTAAAACTAATCTCGAAGGTAGATGTAGAGGGAGCGTGCCGACGGCGATCACATCGACCTTGGATCCATGTCCAACGCGCATCGTCACCTCGTCCCTCGCTAGTCCTCGTTTATTCCGCAGTTCCTATTTCGAGTTACAAATGTGAGCAACCGAACCAGTCTGAAATACATAGGCACTACTAAGATTACCATTAATATAGACATCAATAACATTATTGGGGATTGTAAAAGAAGATCTTCTAGGGCGTCTCATAGTGGCTCTTGACCATGCTTGAGGGAACGACATATTTAAACCCTCTTATTTCTGATTACTTTGCTGGCTTGTTTGCGACTGAAGTAGATGAGCCTGACCATGCTTTATTATCCAAAGTGATTCCCAAAATTTCTGATCAGATGAATAGCGACCTTAGAAAAGCTTATACTCTAGAGGAAGTGAAGAAGGCTCTGTTTTCTATTGGAGATACATGCAATTTTTTTCAAGAAATGTTGGACTATTATTTTGAAATAGCATTTTTTGGAACTTTCATTATAGGGTGCATGTGCACATGCACCCCGGTTCACATCCTTCCCGTCCAGAATACTGGTCCATTAAAAAATAACGCATCCAAGGAGATGAGCATGTACAATGGGCGTCCGGCCATACAAGAAAGGACCGGATTAGGAGCGGTGTAATTCACGATACGTTAGGGGTGGCACCGATCGACGAGAAGCTAGTCAAATATCGACTAAGATGGTTTGAACATATCCAATGGAGACCTCTAGAAGCTCTCGTTAACAATGAAATTCTAAATAGTATGGAGGAGATTAGAAGGGTTAGAAAATGACAAAAGTTGACTTGGGTGGAAGCAGAAAAAAGAGATATGAGTGATTGAAATGTACCTAAAGTCTTGGCTCTTGATAAGAGTGCATGGAGATCAACGATCTGTATCCCGGAATTTTAGTTTACACTCTTTTTTCCTTCTCCTTCTTGTTTTGGTTTCCTTTTATTTCTATTAGGTCGCATTTTTCGTTTTCCTGGCTTGTTTGGAAAAAAGGTTTTGATATTGTTGTAGTACATATGCAAGTCTAGTGTGTGTGATCAAATTTGCATAAAAAATAATACTTCATCCGTCCCACCATAAGTATCTTAACTTTATTAAAATTTAGATATATCTAGACATTATCTAGTAGATAGATAAATCAAAATTTTGACATAGTTCATACACTTTTAGTGAGAGACAGAGGGAGTATTACATGTGGTTTATACAAAAGAAAAGATAAATGTTGGAAGCAAAATAGAGTTAGATTTTCCTTTTCAAAGCATAGATTTTGTGATTTTTATGTATCCAATAAATAAAGTATTATCCAATGAAACTCTACAGAAAACTCTACAAATATGTACGTACAGAGCATGTTCATGTACCCACGTAAGTGGTTTTAGAATTTTTTAAAACTTTAAACTATTATTTTCAATTTTTAAATATCGAGTGCCCCGGAACTCGGGAGCACGAATGCTGCACTCATTAAACATGAAAAAATGATCAAAATCATACATTTAGATACGATATTGTTATTTATGGTCCTACTAAGATAACTATATTTAAGATACCATTGAGAACCCTCGATCAAATTTCAAGTTGTTTGTATAAAATGATGGGGTAATCTTAACACAATGCTAGCAGTAGTTGACCGTGAAATAAAAAGTTATAAGTTGGCTGAATCATAATCCACTCTCTTTTGAACAGGGATGAACACCGCTGAGAGACGTAATCCGTGTTAATTCGCATAGCCATTGAAATATCTTTGGGATATCATTTCTATTTTATCTTTTGGAGTTATTATATTATTAAATCAATGGTGTGAAAGAGAAACAAACGTCCATTCATAACCTTAAATTTGGATGCTCGACATCCCTTAGAACTTAAATAAGTGAAATTTTCATAACCCTTGTATAGTAGAATATGTGACTCTTTTTTTACTAGAAAAATTCAGATCTATTATAGAAGTTCATAGAAGTACAAAACATCCAAAAAAGAAGATAGATCAAAGGTCCTTGAACCACCTAACAACCACTACTACCGCCAGAGCGAATCGTCAACACGACGTTGACAGTCGAAAAGTTTTTGTGCATGTTAACCTAAGTACCAGCGCCCTAGAGCCAAAGTCGATGCCGTTGAACCCTTGTATTGATGTGAAACTTATGACACTAAACCTGTAACACACATAGACTAAAACGAAATTCACCACTTCATGGCGCAGCAATCAGACAATTCTCCGCCATTCTCTCTAGAACGTTAAATATAGGCATTTGGACGTATGAGCTTAATGAAAAAGAGCAGTCTAGCAAAATCTAAAATTTGGTTGTATATGAGTTTAACTTTAGCCTCACATCTTGTCCACATGATGATTTTACCTCTCACATATCTCTATCACAGCCATCACCACGTTGTTGTCTATAAAGCCGGGGACAAAGCCTATCATGAAAACGCGCTAAAATGTCACCATGTTGTTGCCAGCGACTGTGGGCACGAAAGTTACGACCATGGATTACCACCTCTCACCTATCATGACCATGCAGCCGTCCACAAAGCCAAACATAAAAGGTGTACCATGATGGCGCGCGGAAAATACCACCGTGCCGCCAACGTTGGTCAGCATGGATTAGCATTTCTCAGCTATCACAACCACACCATCATCCACGAAGCTAGGCACAAAGGCCTACCACGACAGCACACAAAAATATCAACATACCCTGGCCGATGACGATGATCATGACAATTACCACCATTATCCAACCACCACTACAAATATCACCCTCAAAAGTACTAGATGATCAAGAGGGCAAGCGAGAGGTTGAGCAACACGATAATAAAACTATAGACCAATGAACTAGACATATGCACAAGTTACGGTATACTAGCGAGTTGTAGATCTATCTGTCTGTGTCCATTGAAACGAAAACTTACAACACGAGAGTTGTGCAGAATAGTGATGTTAAGCTGCTCCTTATATGAAGTTTCAGAACGTTCAACCATGTACGGAGAAGTTGATGAACTTGCCTTAGAAAACCCTAAAGGCACAAACATCTTGGAAATAATTTAAATCAAACAGGCCCTTAGTTCTTTGTCAAATTTTATTTATGTAACAAGAAATAAGGCAAACGGTCCCACATTACAGTCACACAAACATCTTTGTAGTCTATGGACAACTTCCACCTACGCCACTCATCCACCTTTCTTCACCAAAATCCCTCATAGAACCCTAGCTCCCGCCGCTCCGTGGTTCCGCATGGCCGGCGCCGCCGCACTCCGGCGGGCTGCCCGCCGCGCCGTCCGCACGCTAGCAAATTCTTCCGCTCCCCCACGGACGATCTCACTGCCCGAGCGCCTCCTATCCTCCCAGGCGTCGCCGGAGCACCGGCCCCGCCCCGGCGTCTCGGGGTCGGAGCTGGGGCAGTACCCACCGGAGCGGATCCGGAACTTCTCCATCATCGCGCACGTCGACCACGGCAAGTCAACGCTCGCCGACCGGCTGCTGGAGCTCACTGGCACCATCCAGAAGGGCCATGGCCAGCCTCAGTACCTCGACAAGCTGCAGGTGCGACGCGAAACCTCCCCTTTTCTAGAAACATGGGCAATTCGAGTCAAATGCTGAAAGAAATGTACTGTGTAAATTGCAGTTCGTTCATAGTGGAACTGTATTAGCAACCTTATGACTTTGATAAAGGCTGATTGCCCAATGTTAACAAATGCATGAGTAAAAATTCTCCTTTAAAAGCAACATGCTGTGTATTCCCTGATGCGGTTGTTAACTTTTGATGGAACCCTTACAATGAAGTATTACTAGCTGAATGTCTGCTCGTTTGTAGGAACTATTAAAAATAATTTTACCGAAACATGGCAGTGCAAGTGAAATGTTGGCTACCAGGTTGCTTAATTTTACTGCATAAACTAATGATACATGTATGGTTCGAAAAGAACAGTTCGTACATAGTATAACTGGAGTATTAGCAACGTAGTGTCTTTCATAAAAGGGTGATTCATTTTTGGAGTGCCAATAAATGCACAAGAGAAAAGTCGTGAGAGCCTTGCAAGATACAATTAAGTCTATCTGATTAATCCAGTCATGTGGCACGTCAGTCGCTGTAGAAATCCTGGGTCACAAAAACTGACTTGGAGGTAAAGAGAAAGGGCAACACAATCATGAAAAACATTGTTAGCATTTGTTTTACTGATCAGTACATTCGGATATACAGGGGTTAGCAGATATTAAAGAAAAATGAGCCAGATATGCTTGCTTCATATGGAAATTGGTAAATACATGGGAATTCTTCATTCTAAATAACAAATAGCTGAGCGCATTTGGATTTATCTTTAGCGTCCATCATTTGTGTCATTACTTATTTTTGGATGGCAATATCAACATGAGTGAAATACCTTCACTTGGACATTCCTATTTCTTAAATATTTCCATTGTCATGAAGTTCCTCTAACAGGCGATATTGCTGAGGTAGATAAATCGCTGTTGTATAATTCGATACTTTCTGCCCTTTGTTGTAACATTCATATCTGGTATCAACAGGTAGAGAGAGAAAGAGGCATCACTGTCAAAGCCCAAACCGCAACTATGTTCTATAAGCATGCTGTAGAAACTTCCGAGTCCCTTGGGACAGATACTCCAAGCTATTTGCTTAACCTGATTGATACTCCAGGCCACGTAGATTTCAGTTATGAGGTCTCAAGGTCCTTGGCAGCTTGCCAGGGTGCTCTTCTAGTAGTTGATGCGGCCCAAGGTGTACAGGCACAAACAATTGCAAATTTTTACCTCGCATTTGAGTCAAACCTTAGCATTATTCCTGTCATTAACAAGATTGATCAGCCTACTGCCGATCCTGATAATGTGAAGGCCCAGTTGAAGAGGTTATTTGATATCGATCCAAGTGAAGCTCTGCTGACTTCTGCCAAAACTGGTCAAGGCCTTAGCCAGGTGTTACCTGCTGTTATTGAGCGCATACCTTGTCCGCCTGGAAGTTGTGATTCACCTGTACGAATGCTGCTCTTAGATTCATACTACGATGAATACAAAGGGGTGATCTGTCATGTTGCTATCGTTGATGGTGCGATGCGTAAGGGAGATAAGATTTCATCAGCTGCGACTGGTCGCACATATGAAGTCTTTGATGTTGGCATTATGCATCCTGAGCTTACCCCAACTGGAGTGCTTTACACTGGACAAGTTGGATATGTTATAACTGGTATGCGTTCAACTAAAGAAGCACGCATTGGCGACACTCTTCATCAGGCAAAGAGTATCGTTGAACCACTTCCTGGTATGGGATCCACACCCTCCTGAAATCATTTCTTATCAGATGATTAATTTGATAATCCTAAAAAAATCACAGCTGATATATTGGCAGTTTCACAGGAGTTTTTTTTTTTTTTTTTTTTTTTTTGCTTTTGTTTGTTCTTTTGTGGTATTATGTGACATCATATAGAATAGCCTTTCAGGTTTCAAGCCTGTGCGACACATGGTCTTCTCTGGTGTATACCCGGCTGATGGTTCTGACTTTGAAGCTCTTAGCCATGCAATTGAAAAGCTAACATGTAATGATGCCAGTGTTTCTGTTACAAAAGAGACAAGCACTGCACTTGGCATGGGCTTCAGGTATAAGGTTTTCTGCATGCTCAGTATACTTCACTTCAATGTATCACATGCTATTAAGTGTTGAAACATGCCTCAGTTGTTGATCCGCGCATGAGTTTGTCTCTTGTGTATCCTTTACAGATGTGGTTTCCTAGGATTGCTGCACATGGATGTGTTTCATCAACGGCTTGAACAAGTATAGTTTTGCTATTACTTTTGCAAATATTTGTCAGGTTATCGGTGCCACTTAATTATGAGTTTCACTATGCACAGCTGTAAATAAGCCTTGCACTTAATTAATACCACCACAAACACCAAAAAAGGGTCATTATACCTTTGAAGAAAAACTTGCATCCTAATTACTGGAAGGTGCCAGTTGAGCATCCATGCTACTCAATTGTAAGGGAATGTATCTTCACTATCTTGCCTACTATGGCTGATTATATGTTAATTGGCCTGTTATGCCTACTAAGCTTGTTACCTACTAGTAACAGGCGAGGGTACCCAGCATGAGTATACGGCCTAGTAGACATGTTTTCAGTACATTGGCTATGATACATAGCTGGAAAATGTATGTTGTTAATATATCAGAAGCCATGTGATTATGTACACTGTATTAAGGCAAAATCTTCCGTTACAAAGTAATGAACATCTTTCAGTAATTTAGTGTTTAGTTTGCATGATACCTCAATTTAGAAATCAACAGCCCAAAGGTTTTGTGGTCCTTTTAGTCCTGGAAATGGAAACTTTTAGCAAATATGTCATTTAGATTGAAGATTATACGAAATTACTTTGCACAATTACACCCACATTTGAGTTTGCAATATCTATGCACCTATATCATAATTCAATTGTGGAGCTCTGTTTTCTCAACTAAATCATGTGCACATGCATTTCTCCTCTTACCGAGAAGTTGATGGAATAAAGGACGGTGACAGTGTTCATGCATCGTCTGATGAAATAATTTCTATGTTGACGTCATAAGATTCTATGTTGTCACTTTGTTTTGCTTAGGAGTATGGAGCTCAGGTTATATCCACCATACCAACTGTTCCATATATCTTTGAGTATGGCGATGAAAGGTGAGCATTTATAATGGTATTATACTTATTCTCTGCTAGGATATCTGATCTTAGATTCTTTTGTCCAGCAAAGTGCAAATTGAAAACCCTGCAGCCTTGTCTTTAAATACTGGAAAACGTGTAACGGCCTGCTGGGAGCCAACAGTCATTGCTACTATCATTATTCCTAGTGAGTAAGATCTGCTTCCTTTCTCATTTGTTTTTCCTTTTCATGATACATATGCACAACTAGAAAGATTTTGATGATGATGAACCACTTCTTTTAGGTATGTCGGGCCTGTAATTATGCTTTGTTCAGAAAGGAGGGGCGAGCAGCAAGAATATACATTCATTGATGCGTAATTGTTTCCACTGAGCCACGTCTTTTAAGTAAAAGCTTTCTATTTTTTTTCTTATTGTGGCTATGTTGATGCAGCCATAGAGCTTTATTAAAGTACCGATTACCTTTGAGGGAGATCATTGTGGACTTCTACAATGAGTTGAAAAGCATTACATCTGGCTATGCTACTTTTGACTATGAAGATTCTGAGTATGTCTTGTTTTCACTTAAAATATCAGATATGGTCTGGCTACACTACTGTTTTACCATTTAGAGATTCCGAGATTAAAATAAATATGGTTGCAAGATTGTTGTTCATTGAATTCCTTTGTTTTGATTGTTCTTTTCCTTTGAACATTTCATATCCTCTTTATTATTTGGAAGTAATAGTAGGCCTTGCTCATGAATATGGTCCTCTAGTGCGACTCTTCTCTCTAATCCCGTCTACTACGTACCAAAAAGAACTAACTTTTGCTTTTGACATCTCCAGTTTTTAAATAATCCAAACTGATTTTCTTATTGGATTAATTTGCAAAGCGGTGTATAATAATTGTTTGCATTGGGTGTGAGATGGCTATTCAAATAATAAATCTGTCCCATATTATAAGACATTTTAGGTAGGATTATTTGCCTATCAAAAGTCAAAACGTCTTATAGTATGGGACAGAGGTAGTAGCATTTGAGAATTTCTTTTATGAGAGGGAAAAATGCCTTTCTTATCATTATTCCTGGTTCTTGTTAGATTTCCTTACTTTAATTCACTTCAACAGGTATCAAAAATCTGATCTTGTTAAGATGGATATTCTACTTAATGGCCAGCCTGTTGATGCTATGGCAACTATAATCCATAACCAGAAAGCTCAGAAGGTTGGAAGAGAATTAGTGGACAAGCTCAAGAAATTTATAGAAAGGTATACATTACGCTCTTCATTTTGGGAAATCTGATGTGTAAAATCTTTTCTGGAGTAAATCTATATCCATAGGAATTTATATAGAAAGTAGGAGCTCAGCAGATCTAGATCCTAAACTTGTCTAATCATCGGGCTACATTTTGAATCGTGAAGTTGACATCATATCTTGAGTAACACTTTTGTTTAATTTCAATAATTAGCCAAATCAATCCAGATAAATTATATTTCCTTCTGCAGCAGTTGACTATTTGAATGGCCAACACTATACCTTGGGTTATTACTTTTTTTTCTGGTTTATTGTGTAAAAAACCGCTGAGCTGTGAAAAGTTGTTACTTTTGTCAAGGCACTGTCATGACTAGTTGGAATAATTATTTCATTCCACCACTCCTTCCACTCACGCTTTGGTCTCTGCTTGTGTAGGCAAATGTTTGAAATCACTATACAAGCAGCAATTGGTTCAAAGGTTATCGCAAGGGAAACGTAAGATATCAGTTCTGCTTTTTCTTAAATATTGCATCACTTTTTGACATTATTTTTTTATTAAAGATCTTTGTGCATTTGAAGTCCAGTTAGCTTGTATCTAGAGCTCTCAGGTTATTATTATTTTGTATTATTTTTGGCTGTGAAACATGTGAAAAGAAGTCCAGTTAGCTTGTCTTGGGCTCTCAGGTTATTATTAGTTTGTAGTTAGTCTCACCCAGTCCTAATTTATGTCCAACTGTCTAATGGCATTCACAGCAATTATGTTCAGTATCTTAACTGGAGTACTCTATAAGTAATAACGTGTTCATTTGCTTGAGTATTTTGTCTTGTGTCATTTCCAGTCTGTCAGCAATGAGAAAGAATGTTCTGGCCAAGTGCTATGGTGGTGACATTACTCGCAAGAAGAAGTTGCTAGAGAAGCAAAAGGAAGGGAAGAAGCGCATGAAACGTGTAGGATCCGTCGATATTCCTCAAGAAGCATTCCATGAGCTACTGAAGGTCTCCAGTTCAAAATAGTTGAGCTGATTTTTAGTGTTGGTCATCTTCTAGAAGGTAAGTTTTTGTATGTGGTTCTACACATCATGTCTCCAGCTTCCAGAATATTGCTAGTCTCACACCATTTTCTTGTTATTTCAGGTCTGCGTCGTAGTTCACTGGGTACAGACTGTAGCAGGATGTTGTACACCACCACTGGTCCACGGTGCTTATTTCATTGTTAGAAGTTCCAACTTCAGTGGCACTGGCGCTGCAAACCTTATGTTTATAGGTTGTGTTGATGGCGTCTACAACAGAGACACCCTGTACCCAGGTGTGCAGAAGAGCCTTCACTATTGCACACTGACACCCCGTTAGAATGATTCTGACTGGAAAGTCTGACAACCATATGCCAAATGTCGTGTTTACTGCACAGTTTTGGGAGCAAAATATGGAAGAATACTACTACTAACAGTTTTGTTTATTGAAATTTTTGTACACGGATAAATGGTGTATGGATTGGATCATATGTTCCCCCTTGTTTTGGTAAAGTTTATTTGTAAGTTCCCCTTTATATTTTTCTGGAAAATCAATAATAATAATAGTATGTAATAAGTGACGTATTGTCCGTCGAGCTACCTCGGATTTGAGTGCCCAATTCTGTGCTTGTTGCGCCAAATAATGCGGATTTGTTTTAAGTGTCGGAGAATTAGCGACATTGAAAGAGATTTTGCCGGCTAACCAGTGCAGCTGAAGTGTCAGAGAATTAGCTCTTGCTGAAAAGTTCGCAAGGAGCATACCCGCTGTAAGCAAGCTGAATGTCGACGCCAGTTTTTTTAAAAAGCATGAAAAACAGCTCATTTTGAAGTGTCGGAGAATTGCTCTTGCTGAAAAACTCGCAAGGAACATACCGCTAGATGTCGACGTCAGTTTAAAAAAACAAGAAGGCAGCAAAACAAAATTATGCACCAGCCGGGAATCGAACCCGGGTCTGTACCGTGGCAGGGTACTATTCTACCACTAGACCACTAGTGCTACTGTGGTTAAAATAAATTTTTATGTTACAACACTTTTGGGTCGCCTTTTGCCAACTGTCCAATAGGATGTATTTGGTAGCCTGGATCATTTGGAATTCACTCTCCCATTTAAGATATCTCACCTCATACAAGTTAGCCTCATATTTTGTGGTGTGTTTGTTAGTCCGTATGTGTTGGAACAAGTTGAACTGATACTTTGTTTGGTAGCCCCGTATGGGTAGAGATTGACCAAAAATATAGAATAACAGAGAGGTCCAACTTTTACACAAAACCCCTACAAATAAAATAAAAAAGCAATCGGGTCCACATGCACCACAATGTGATGGGAGCCTGTGAGTCTTCTTGTCGGCGGTGACCGTCACCTGCCTCCGCTTGGCCGTGCGGGAGATGCAGAGGGTGGGAGGAGGACCGGCTTGGGAGACTTCTCGCCGGTGGCGTTAGGCCATGGGGCGTGCTGGGACCCTTCAGCGGTGTCGGGCTGGATGGTGCCAGCCCGGGCTCCTGCCGGCGTGACCTCGTGTGGTAGATGCGGAGGGCTGGAGAAGGGCCGAAGCGGGACGAGCACCGGCCTGGGATCCTTCTCTTCGATGGTGGCGGGCCAGAGGGCGCCGGGGCGAGCTCCTGGCATCCCTTTCTCTGGCTTGGCCGGCCGGCGGAGTTTTTGCGGGATGAGTTCGTCCAGATTGAGTTGTGAAGCTCACCCGGCCTGGCTGAGGAGGCTTTTTCGCATGAGGTGAGCTATGCTGAGATGGATCTGACTCATTCTAACAAACAAGGTATGGTTGGTTTGGATGAGTTGAGATGAGAATATCTACCTTCAGCCGGGCTACCAAACACACCCTAAGAGACCAGTGAAACTCAAACCGAAAAGCTCACGCTGCCAGGCCCACCCTCCCCCAGGTGCCCTCACAGTAGGGGTGTAAACGGATTCAGATCGAAGCGAATATTGATCGGTTTTGGATTCGAATGCGGATATATCTGACCGTGGATTCGAATTGAAAATGGGACGGATTCGGTCCGGAAACAAACATAGTCGGATATATGCTTTCATCTATTGATAATTATAGTTTTTGCAAATCTTGAGAGGGATTTAAACCTTTTTTGTCTTGTGTAGTTAAGAAAAAGAGACACAATTTACGTTAAAACTTAAGAATTGATAGAATTTGAAGCTAAACATGCTCGCCACATGAATTTGGAAACTCAGTAAGTACTAACCTTGTGAATTGGCTTTGGCTTTTGACTAAAAAATCAAATTATCCGGTTTAAAATCTTCGGATTATCTTAATTAAATATCGGATAATCCATATCCACATGCTATTTGCTATACCATATCCTATATCGTATCCGGGGCACCACTCCGGATTCATATATCCTTATCCACTGGATTCTTGAAAATCGGATATGGACACCATAAAACGGATTCGGGGCCGGTTTCGGCGCGGAAATTATCCTATCCATTTACACCCCTACCTCACAACATCTCTAGGAGACGTGGCCGCATAAAAAAGGCGCTATTTTATGGGTTTAATGCAATTTTTAGGCTAGATTAGACATCATACTTGTGGTTTGGTCCGCAAAATTTTGGAGCGCCCTGCTTGCAACCTTCATTAGCCGCTATATAACGCAGACGGAGTGGCTGACGTGGGTCGAAACCCTATCCCTCTCCTCTGCTTCCCCTGCCCTTCCGCCGCACCAACCACCCAAATTCTGGCGTCGACGACCAAATCTGCGCGCACCCCGACTGATCCGCACCGCCGCATCTATATGGCGTTGGGCGTACTACTCTCTACATTGTTGTGGTCTTTTTGGTTTTGTTGTAGATTTAGCCGCTTTTGGCAAAAAAAAAAAAAAAACAGCTAGCTCATGCCATTTAGCATGGCTAGTTTCTAAAGATCTTGGACTAGTATTGGACCCTCTAGGTAAAAATAGGTAATTCACGTCATTTCGTATGGGCGGACTCAAATTACTTAGTTATTTACGTTGGGTTCAGTGGTAGTAATGTCCTTCTTTAGCTCGCTTCTTTGAAGAGGAATTGTCCTGCCGCTGCTCTTGGTGGTTGAGGTAGAGTCACGGCAGGCAGGCGTATCATCTATTTCAAACATGTCATCCAACATGATATGGCAATGAGGGACTATAGCTGATTGAAAGTTTTCCGAATGGCCAGCTTGAGATGTTCAAAAGTTTGTTCAAGTGTCATTTAGGAATGAAAAAAGAAGTGGCACATACCACAAAACCAAAGAGATATTCAAAAGTTAACTCTTATGAATAGGTAGAATTATCACTCCAGTACAACAAAACCAATGAGATCATGACAATGCAGATAATAGTAGTACGCAATACATACACCAACAACGTATCAGCTGCATCATGCACACAAAATACAAGTCCATGCGGAAGACGGAGACACCTATGTCTGTTTTTTAACTGGTTGAGACGAGTAGGGGAAGGAAACTCGCGACGTGCTTCCTGAAGTCAACTGAACCTTAAAAGTGTCAGAGAGAATTTAGTTCTTTGCTTAAAAATTCGTAAGGAGAAAAAAAAAAATGGAATGCACCAGCCGGGAATCGAACCCGGGTCTGTACCGTGGCAGGGTACTATTCTACCACTAGACCACTGGTGCAACTGTGACTAAAATTAAACTTTAATTTACAATACTTTGGTCGCCTTTTCCGAACCGAGCCTAGTAGGAGGCCGGTGCGAGTCAAACAGCGCCCAAAAGCTCACGCTGCCACTCCCCAGCTCCACCTCCAGGGTGGCCTCATGGCGATCCGGCGCCTTTCCTTCCTCCTGCTCCTCCTCCTCCGCGCCTTCGCCTCCCTTCCCACCCAAACCGCCGCGCGAGGCGGCGCCGACCCGTCGTCAGGTTCCGCTCTCTCTCTTTCTGTCTCTGTGTCTGGATTACCTTTTCTTGGAGCGGCGCAGTTCCGTCGTGCCAAAACTCAATTCGCCCGTGTGAACATCGATCTCGGGTAGCTAGATCAACGGCACGCGGATCCGGTAGTTCGCTTGATAATGGTGGGATTGGTAGGGGGTTGCTGCTATTTTTTGACGACCCTTGTGCGGCTGTGCCTGATAAAATTCAGTACATTTTGGTAGAACCTTACCGACTGGGAATGGTGTTAGTGCACGGACAGTGGATTCGTGCGTGCGTATTTATGAGGGAACCTATACCATTTACTACTACTAGTTTATGAATTCCAGTCATGAATTGGCATAGTACCTTAAGTTAGATTCTTAAAGAGTTACAGTACCAATGAATATCTTCTATCTGTCTCCCAAGATTTTTTTTACCAGCCGGTACTGAATATCTTCACCTCGCTCCGCAAGCCACTGCGAGAGATGGCTTCGATCCACCAGGTTCCGCTCTCTCCCACTGTGTCTGGATTCCATTTTCCGGGGCCTGCGCATTGGCCTCGTGCCAAAACTTGATTCACCCGATCGGTGTCATCCATCTTAGATGGATAGGCTCAACGGGATGCAGATTCAGCAGCTTACTTGATATTTGTGGAATTGGTAGGGGTTGCTGCTAGCATTGATGAACCTACCTAGCATGGATTTGCCTGGGATTCAGTTCATTTGAGTACAACCTGTACTGATTTGGAATGATGTTAGTGCACTCACAGTGATGAAGAGTGCGAACTCTTGGATGCATGATGAGTGTCATCGTAAGAAAATCTACCGTGTCGTGTACTACGGAGAACCCTACGCGGTCAACTATCTTATAGAGTCGCTGTCATGAATTGGCATGCCAACTTAGATCCTTAAAATGTTACCAATGAAATTGAATATGTGTTTTCCACTTTCCGTACATGGATTTGTTCAGGATCCATTTGGTTTTCTATTGGTTATTCACAAACTGTGCTTGCAATTTTCAGAATATTGGTAGCTGCTTTTATTATAAGTAGTAACTTAAAATTGTTAACCAGGTATTGATGATGAAAAACATGGGTCGTTTTTACGTAATCTTCTTGAGGATAAGCCCGAGATCACGTAAGTTCTTCACCAGATTGATCTTTTTGTTCGTGTCATTATTGCACATGTGAGAAATGGCCTTTCCAACAACTTCAGGGAAGAAATGATTCATGGATATATGACCAATTCTGAACTTGAGATTGCTGTGCAAGACTTTGGGAGCCGCTGTGCTAATGTCTCCAGGGTGTACAGGTACATCATGTATAATACTTTGCTTTCCGTCGATGTGTATGTTAGGAGTTTCTCGACCATTATTGGGACCATCAGTTTGTTTAGCCATGTCATATCAATATTATACTCGTTTAGTTGATGTCCACGTGTGGTTGGCTATGTATAGACTACCGTGGTTTTAAGGTGCTAAGGCGTCCTAAGGCGTTCTACCCCCCCCCCTCTGGCACCTAAGCAGGTGCCTAAGCGCCTAAAGTGGCCAAATTTCCAAGGCGCTGCCAGGGCGCCTTACTGCCTAAGCGTCCTAAGGCGATGCCTTGAAACCCATGTACACTACAATTAAAATGCATTGCTGATCAGGTGGGATTGAATAATTCATAGTCACACTGGTAGGTGAAAGTAAAAGTAAAAGGAAAAAAAATAGTTCTTTCTTTCATGCTAACATAAATGCATATCTTTTTTTGTAAAAGTTTGGATTGCATGGTCAACTCGCTTCTGGTTGGGTTAATGGAACACAGAAAATTTTGTTTGCTCTAAATATTTCCAACTCATCTCAAGGTTTTTGGTGCTTCCGTCATTTTTACTCTATTTTCAATTGAGTGTGTAGTACTGCAGTTAGGGTGCATCTTCATTATGCTCATCTAGTCATCTTTTCAAACTTCACTTACCTATTATTTCTTCTCTCTTTGAGGGATTACACACACCTGTTATCAGCATCGGGAAGAGTGTAAATGGTTCCCCATTGGTATGTAACTTATTAAAAGTGATGATTGCTCTAATGAGTTCTTGGTGTAAATTTTGTATATTGGATAAGTATTCTGATTGTTCTTGTAGTGGGTCATTGAACTATCAGATAAGCCTGGACAAAAAGAAGCTGAACCAGCATTCAAGGTTTGTGGTTCTTTCTCCTTAAGTAGTGGGCTATTCTTTTCTCAGTTGTCGAAATTTTCTAAAAAAAAACTAAAGAGGAAGTGTTATCCAATTTCAGCCTGATGTTCATCTTACTTTATCATTTATTTGCTTTTATCTCCTGTGCTTGAAAAGAACAACTATGACAGAATAGTATTCACATGTGTTATTTTTTGAACAAAAATGGGTGTCTTCTATTTCATATTTAGACCTACAGTTTTGTTTAAATGGCCGACACTATTATTGTTATGTTCCGTCTTGCTTCTTTGTGAATTAGATGGGACTACTCCCTTTCTGTCATGCTGATGACAGTTAACTAAGCTCTAATAGAATCACATTATAATTCAAACATGGTTTTCCTGTAGAAATGAAGTGTAGATGCAGAGTAAAAATGTTACAAGGCCATGTCGGAAATAATCCTGCTACCGTGCTTGAACTTTTTACTCTGTTCCTATTATACTAACAACTAACTATTCACCATTTTTCGTATTTGTGATGTAGTTTTTGTTTAAAATTTGCAGTTCATCGGGAATGTCCATGGTGATGAGCCTGTTGGAAGAGAGGTCCTTATGCAACTTGCGTATTGGCTGTGTGATAACTACCTGAAGGATCCATTGGTATGCAAGTTTCCCTAGTTGCTACATGCTCTTGACTAGCTGTGGAGCTTTCGACTGGCCAACCACTTACAGTTTTCCTATGTGAACCCACCTGTACCATTTTGAGTTGTTTCTTACGTGAAATTAAAAGGAAACATAGTAACTAACGACAACAAAAAATATTTAATTTATGAGAAGTTCAGACTCTAACACGTGCTACAAATGTTGTTATTTTGGATGCATTGTTATGGATCATGTAACGTCCAACATATTGTGCATTATTGCAGATATTAGTCTCACTTTTTTCTAAACATAGTTTTTATAAAACCTACTTCATATATTTCCATCAGTTTTATGAAAATTGGTACCGATATGCTATGCTCAGAACTTAGCAGTTAACTAATTTCTGCAGGCAACTCTTATTGTGGAGAACACACACCTTCATATACTTCCGACAATGAACCCAGATGGATTTGCTCTTAGAAGACGTGGCAATGCAAACAATATTGACCTCAACAGAGACTTTCCTGACCAAGTGAGTACTCCCCTGATGCATTGATTTTCTTATGTAAGATTCTACAATCCAATTTTCAATATTCCTTCTTCATGGAGCCATTAATTTATATTGTCAATGCTGGCAGTTTTTTCCCATCAACGATGAGATTAACTACAGGCAACCTGAAACTAGAGCTATTATGAACTGGATAAAGCAAGAACACTTCACAGCCTCTGCTAGTTTGCATGGGGTAATTATTCTTTCCTTACCATTAGTTTCTGAATTATTTTTTATTTGTATGTTGTTATCTGCCTACTTATGTTTTTGTGGTCAAGGCTACTATCTCAAATAGTGAGCCACATGTATTTCTGGTTTACTGTCATGCTCTTTTATGGGAATGCCCCAAAATTGTGTTTTGCGTGTACCCCCAAAAAAGTTTTATGCAGCAAGGAAAATATTTTGTAGTATGTGTTCTATGGAGGGCTTGTTGTCTTTTTTGCTTTAATTACTACTATATGCTAGGTGTATCAGGTCTCGCAAAAAAAAGCTTAGGTAAATTATTATTGCATTGCAATTAACAGTTCAGATGCTATAGTCCCTTTTTCTTCTGAACCTGCTATATTGCGAAGTTTTTTCATTTGGTTTGATATATACTGTTAATTTTAAAAACCGGATGCTCTGGATCAGGTCTGACTATAATTCAGGAACTATTTTGTTGACCTAGTCGTTTGTTTGGGTACATTACTATTTGATCATAATAATGATAAGAGATGGGAGCGTATTTTTTGTATATACTAGGAAATGATGTTTGCAAATAGGAAGATTTCAAGTACAACATGTAATTAAAGTGATGTTTGCAAATAGGTGAATGGATCGTAGCGAACGGATCGTAGCGAACAAGAGGGGGGGGGGGTGAATGGTTGCTACGTCAAGTTTTAGTCTTTTCGGCTTTTAGTGCAACGGAAGATAAATGTGATTGCTTTAGTGGTGTTGGTGATCCTACAATGATCCTAGAACAAGTGCAACAAGCAAAGGAACAATCACAAGATAGTAAGAGTAAGGAGCGGGACAACCGGAGGGCGCGGAGACGAGGCGAGGTTTGTTTCCCGCAGTTCCTCCCACAAAAGGGAGTACGTCTCGCGTTGAGGAGGTGCTAGCCTCACACAAGAGGCTAGACGGCCACACCACGAAGGAAGGCCTCACCTTCTTCCTCGAGAGAGCTCCACAAAGGTGCTCCCCTTCTCCACTAAGGCACCGATCGAGGCGGTGATTCCTTCACAAGGTTGGGGCGAGCTCCACACCACAAGGAGGCTCCCAACAATCCATGGAGCTAGTACAACACCAAGCTAGCCTCCATGGATGCACTTCCTCCAATGTCCCACAATAGGAACCCTAACACCAAGATCCACTAAGGAATAACAAGTATTGGTGAAATCTCTCTTGGTAGAACTATAGATCGAGGTCTCCTCCACCACTCCTCAAAATTTGAGCAAGATTGGTTGGATGGTTGGGGAGATCCTCAAGGATTAAGCTCAGCAACAATGGAGGAGAGAGAGAGAGAAGAGATAAAAACGAATTGGGGAAGAAGGGGCCCTTAAATAGGCTCCTCCAAATCCAACCGTTATGTCCGAGCTTTTGCCTAAGCGGTACTACCGCTTTTGGAAAGCGGTACTACCGCTCCGAGTTCGAATTCCCGGATCCGGTCCACGTGGACGCAGAGCGGTACTACCGCTAGAGGTACCGCTCGAGGTACCGCAATGGGGTCCAAACCTCATCGGATCCAAAGCGGTACCGGAGCGGTACCGAGCGGTACTCGCCGTAACTAGTTACGGTACTCAGGCGGTACCATGGGCGGTACTACCGCTCCGGGTACCGCAGAGGTACCGTAACTCGTACCGAGGGACAAATCCAGACGCAGAACTCGGAGCGGTACCGTGAGGCGGTACCTATAGGGGTAGCGGTACTACCGCTATAGGTACCGGTAGTACCGGCTCGGCTAAAACCGGTTTTCTTCCCTTTTCTCTCCAACCATGTCACCTCGCGAAACACACACAAAACCAGAAAACCTACAACTACCTATAACTACGCTTCGGCTCTCCGATCTTGACGTGTCCAGTGAGGTCACCGTGCACTTGCAAATCTAGCAATGATACTCAAGGCACACCGTGAGATAACTCAAGTGTTGTCATCAAACACACAAAACACGGGGTTTAGACTTTGCTCTTTCAATCTCCCCCTTTTTGGTGTTTGATGACAACACAAGAATTTTCAAAAGCATATGATATTATGATGAGATTCTTAGATTTGCAAAAGCTCGACGGAGCTCCCCCTAAACGTGTGCATACTTTGAATATGTATTTGAATACAAATACACACGTCTAAGAGGCATAACTTCCCCTAGATTTTACAAACCAAGCACATATGTAACAAGGATACAAGATCATGTTCAAATAACATATGCGCAATATGGAGGTAACATAAGATCATGTAAGGAGATTTGGGTGAAGTTATCATACCATAGCCTTGAGAATACCCAAACTCACCATAAGATACCTCCATAGAGTTGTTGATGTAGCCACAAGACATGATAAGCAACTAGGATCACAAGGCTACAAACAACAAAGGTCCCCATCCACATAGGAACTTCTCCCCCTTTGGCATCGGAACACCAAAAAGGAGAGTAGAGAAACTAGGAGGATGGAGAAAAAAGAACATACAACCAAGCTTGCAAAAACCAAAAGGAAAAACAAGCTTGAGTGAGATGCTCCAAAAACATGAAGAAAAAGATAGCAAAGAAGAAGGACAAAAAGGTCACAAAGAAACACCGAAAAACTCCTCAAGGAGGAGGTTGGTGGCCGAAGCCACCGTGTAAGAGTGTAGTAGTGTGAGGTCGCGTAGATGTATCTAGGACTCACGGACTACAACTCAACATGAAGCTCATAAGTCACTCAATTGACAAATAACATATGTTTTGGATTTCTTTATGCATTATGGGGGGAGGGGTAGCTCAATATATTTAAACCGCACTCCCCCTATGTTCATGCGTGCCTTTCATCTAGATATATAGTTTGAGAGTGGTATGTGCGCACGACGGTCAAGCAAAGTTCGACGGATCAATGATATTTAGCTCATGCCTCAACTCAATGAAACGCTTCTCGTCCAAGGGCTTTGTGAAGATGTCCGCCAATTGCTCCTTGGTGCCAATGAAGGATAGAACAATATCTCCACGTGTAATGTGATCTCGAATGAAGTGGTTCCTTATCTCAATATGCTTCGTCTTCCCATGAAGAACCGGGTTGTAGGCGATCTTGATGGCGCTCTCATTGTCGCACAATAGAGGAACCTTGCTATACTCGAGTCCATAGTCCCGCAAGGTTTGCCTCATCCATAAGATTTGCGCACAACTACTTGCCGCGGCAACATACTCGGCTTCCGCGGTGGAGACGGAGACACAATTTTGCTTCTTCGAGGACCAACACACCAAAGATCTTCCAAGAAAGTGACACGCTCCGGATGTAGACTTCCTATCAACCTTGTCTCCCGCCCAATCGGAGTCGGTGAAGCCCACCAAAGCAAAGTCCATGTCCCTTGGGTACCATAGTCCGAAGTGTGGGGTATTAACTAAATATCGAAAGATCCTCTTGACCGCCACAACGTGGCTTTCCTTCGGACTTGCTTGAAACCGTGCACACATACCAACGCTTAACATTATATCCGGGCGAGAGGCACAAAGGTAAAGAAGCGAACCTATCATCGAACGGTAGAGCTTGGGATCCACAGCTTTGCCGGTCTCGTCAAGGGAGAGTTGACACTTGAGATGCATTGGAGTTCCAATTCCCTTGGCGCCCTTCATGTCGAAGCGGTTGAGCATGTCTTGGAGATATTTTGCTTGATTGATGAAGGTGCCTTGTCCCATTTGCTTGATCTCAAACCCAAGGAAGTACTTGAGTTCACCCATCATTGACATCTCAAACCTATTTGTCATTAACATAGCAAACTCATCATTGAATTTTATGTTAGTCGAGCCAAATATGATGTCATCTACATAGAGTTGGCATATGAAAAGCTCCCCATTGACTTTCTTAGTAAAAAGAGTGGGATCAATTTTCTCCACTTCGAAACCACGGTCTTCAAGCAACTCCTTTAGGTGCTCATACCAAGCTCTAGGAGCTTGTTTGAGTCCATATAGGGCCTTTTTGAGCTTGAAGACATGGTCCGGGAAATGGGGGTCCTCGAAACCCGGGGTTGCTTCACATACACCTCCTCATGTAGAGGACCATTAAGAAAAGCACTCTTAACATCCATTTGTTGCAACTTGAAGCCATGATGAGAGGCAAAGGCCAAAAGGATACGGATGGACTCGAGCCTTGCAACGGGTGCAAAGATTTCACCAAAGTCCACGCCTTCGACTTGAGAATAGCCTTGTGCCACCAATCTTGCTTTGTTGCGGATGACCGTGCCATGTTCATCTTGCTTGTTCTTGAAGACCCATTTGGTGCCGATAACATTGCGACAATGATCGGGTCGCTTCATGAGAGTCCAGACATCATTCCTCTTGAAGTTGTTGAGTTCCTCTTGCATTGCATTCAACCAATCGGGATCTTTAAGAGCGTCATTAACTTTGAGTGGTTTCACCCTAGAGACAAAGGCGTGGTGCTCACAAAAGTTTGCTAGTTGCCTCCGGGTGGTTACTTTGCCCTTTAGATCACCAATGACATTACTCAAAGAATGGGACTTGAGGCGCAAGTGTCTTGCAACCGGATCTTCACGGCGAGTGACGGCTAAAGGAGTAGATTCTTGTGGGTCCTCTTGGCTTTCATCACGGTTTAGGTCCTCGCCTTGACCTTCATTGTTGTTGAAGTGGGTATCATCATCATCATGAGATCCGGATGACTCGGGGGTACTAGGAATGGTATTGTCCATAAAGAACATCCCCGAACCACTCGAAGAAGAACTTGAAGCTTGGCCTTGGTCACTTGATGTTGGTTGATGTTGTAGATGAGCTTGTGGTAAGTGTTGTTCTTGAGCTTGCGGTAGATGTTGTTCTTGAGCTTGTTGAGGTGAGCTTGTACTTGATTGTTGTTGTAGTTGTTGAGGTTGAACTTGATGTTGTTGTAGAGGTTGGCTTGCATTTGTAAGATCAACGGAAGAAGCTTGGCCTTGTGGTGTAGATGGCTCCACTTGGGTGGAACTTGGTCCTTCCCCGGTACTCATAGAGGGTAGCTCTTGAGGTCGGCGAATGCCAACACCCATCCCTCCTATGGCATCCGGGGGATTGGCATCTCCTTTCTCACAAGAAGCACTTCGCTCCTCCAAAGATCTATCATCTTCATCGAATGTCACATCACAAGATTCTACAACCCGTCCATTTGACTTGTTGAAGACTCTATAGGCGTGAGAATCCGTAGCATAGCCAACGAAAATTCCTTCTTGAGCTCTTGAATCAAACTTAGATAGGCGTGTGTCCTTGACAAGCACATAGCATTTGCATCCGAAGACCTTGAAGTATGACACATTTGGCTTGTTGCCGGTGAGGATCTCATATGGTGTCTTCTCAAGACCTTTGCGAAAGTAGAGACGATTAGTAGCGTGGCATGCGGTAGAGATAGCTTCCGCCCAAAAATTGTAGTTAGACTTGTACTCCATCATCATGGTTCGGGCGGCTTCAATCAAGGTTCGATTCTTCCTTTCGGCGACCCCATTTTGTTGGGGAGTATATGGCGTGGAGTATTGGTGTTGGATTCCTTCTTCGCCGAGGAAGTCATCCAAGGTGTAGTTCTTGAACTCCGTTTCATTGTCGCTCCTTATTGCGAGGATCTTGCTGTCGTACTTGTGTTGAACTTGGTTAGCAAACTCCATCATGGTCCGTTGAGTCTCACTCTTGTACTTGAAGAAGAATACCCAACAATAGCGTGAATAGTCATCGACAATGACGAGGCAATACTTCTTTCCTCCAAGACTTTCATGAGACGGTGGACCGAAGAGATCAACATGTAAGAGCTCCAAGCATCTTGTGGTAGAGATGATAGTCTTGGCCTTGTGAGGAGCTCCATGCATTTTTCCTTGTACGCAAGCCCTACAAACACGATCCTTACAAAAAGAGACATCTTCTTTTAGTCCGAGAATGTGGCCACCCTTGTGGAGACTTTGCAAAGTCCTCATGTTGACATGGGCAAGTCGGCGATGCCATAACCAACCCTTGTCACCTTTGGCGAATAGGCAAAGAGCGGAGGATGTTGTCTTTCGGAGAAGTCAACAACATATAATCCGTTCTCTACATATCCAACAAAAGCTACACGGAGTGTCTTGCTCCACAAGAGGACCACCATATGTTCATCAAAGAAAGTACATAGACCCATGCGAGCAATTTGATGAACGGAGAGTAAGTTGTAACCAAGGGTCTCGACAAGGAGGACATTCACAAGTGAGATGTCGGGTGTTACCACCACCTTGCCAAGACCCACTACCTTAGAGCACGTGTTGTCGCCATATGATACGGTAGAGTAAGAAGGCTCGAGGTCGACAACAATATCTTTGCTTCCGGTCATATGACTTGTGGCTCCACTATCAACCACCCATTTAGCGCCATCGGAAGCATAGTCCTACAAGGAATCAAGTCTTGGATTTAGGTACCCATTTTTCAATGGGTCCTAGCATGTTAGTAACAAGGGGTTTGGGAACCCAAATAGTCCAATCAACATTGTCCTTTGGAGGACCAATAAAGCGAGCATGAATATGTCCATAGTAATCAACAAAAAGAACATGAGAAGGGTTGTTAGAGCCGACGAAACCCTTCGAGGCGGAGTTGGGTACTCCATCCCTTCTTGAGCTAGCGTCACTCTCCTCAAGGTTGATCTTCATGTTCCCCTTGTTCTTCTTCTTCTTGGTCCTCTTATTCCTCATCCTCTTTGGCTTGGTAGCCACTCCTCCTTCATTGTAAGAGCCCTCTTTGGCTCCATCTTTAGCTTCGATGACTCCTAAGTACTTGGCTTGAATTTGGAGCCTATCAACTTTGGCCTTCAAACGATTGACTTCCTCTTCATGCTCCGGATGAGGGTGGCAAATATCAAACACTTGGACTTCCTTTGCCTTGTTCACCCGGAAATGTTCCATCAAGGCTTCTTCTTGGAGAGCGTTCATCTTCATGAGTAAGCGCTTGTCACTCTCCATCTTGGCAACGTCACTTTCATGAGTGCAACACACACGGTCCTTGCTCAAAGGAAAGTACTCCTTCAAAGCTTCCTCTTGCATGGTATTGACCTCCATGAGCTTGGCTTCCCTTCTCTTGAAGGCGGCTATTTCTTCCTCATGATCACAACAAGTGTCCTTCTCCTTGCTCATGCGGAGACATTCCATCAAAGACTCTTCTTGCTTGCTACTCAACCTCAATAGCTTGGCCTTGGTGGTCTCAAGAGTGGCAATTTCTTCTTCATGGTTGCAACATGAGGTCTTCTCTTTGCACAAGCGGTAATATTCATCCAAGGCTTCTTCTTGAAGAGCATTGACCTCCAAGAGAAGAGCATTGTGCTTCCTCAAGGAAGCAACTTGATCATCAAGCTCGTCAGGGCAAGAATTGGGATCTTCATCATCCTTTTCTTTGTTGGCTTCCTCAAGAGAGAGCATCTTCTTTTTGAGCTCACCAATCAAATCAAGAGCATCGTCTCGATCCTTGGTGAGTTGAGAAACAATAGCTTTGTTGGAGTCTTCAAGGACGATGACACTAGCTTCAAGTGACATGCGCAGATTTAGTTCATCATCAAGCTCTTCTTTGAGGGAGGCAATCTCATTTGCCGCTTCCCTTTCAAACCTCTCCTTCTCCTCTATAAGGTCTTGTGCCGCACCGAGTTGGCTCAAGAGAGCCCCAACATGAGTCTTGGTATCCCCTTGCATGTTAGTGAAAAAGAATCCAAACCGATAATCTCACGTTTAACGGTGAGACTAGTGGCATCATCAATATATAAGGCATTAGTCGAGGATGATGGTTTGGAGGGGGATTTTACCTCCGTGGATACCTTTGCCATAAGGCAACGAGCATTGTTGGTGACGAGGTTCTCATTGGGAGAGTCGAAGAGGGAGATAGAGGGAGTGGTAATGGCGATGGCGGCCACTCCCTCCCCTTCCTTGTTGGAGCTCTTGTCTCCACGTTCTTCATCCTCATCGAAGGAGTACTCTTCTCGAATGATGAAGGCTCTAGGCTTCTTGGTGTAGGAGACCTTGTCGTCATCGGACTTGGGGGAGAACTTGGAGAATCCTTTGGAGAGTGACTTGAACTTTTTCTTGCGGATAAGCCTTCCACCATGATCTTCTCTTCTCTCAAACATACAATCCGCGACAAAATGATTCTTGTCGCCGCAATTGTAGCATGTTCTTCCCCTTTGCCCCTCCCTTGGGCTCTTGGAGAAACTCCTTGGAGAATCACGTGATCTTCTTGGTCTTGTGCTTCGGGATTTGTTTCCATCCCAAAATTTCTTGGCGGCGAGAGCCATGTGCTCATGATAATTGATCTTGAGATCATCCGGTCCCCATTCAACGGGATCCTCATCACTTTCACTAGCCTCATGTACCCTCATCGTCAAAGCAAGGTTGGGCTTGCGGACGTTGTGGGCGCGAGCAACAAGATCCTCCGCATTCTTCTTGGAGATGTCCAAAGCGATGACTTCGCTAAGAACTTCATCGGAGGTCATAGCACGGAAGGAGGCGTTTTGGCGGATGGCCGTCAACTTAACTTCCTCATAAGGGAGGAGAGCGTTGTAGAACTTGCGCTTGATCCAATGATCATCCACAAACGTTGCTCCAAGATCTTGCATTTGCACGGCAAGAGCGATGAGGCGCCGATACATTTCTTCGGGGGACTCTCCTTCAATCATGACAAAGTTATCGGCCATATTGTTCACTTCATCAAAGCGAGAGCTTTGGATGCTTGCATTTCCGAGGAAGAGCTTCTCAAGTTTATCCCATGCTTCCTTGGCGGTCTTGAGCGAGCGGATATGAGCACGGTCCTTGGGCGTGATGGCCATGTGGATCATGTTGATGGCGGTGGCGTTGAGTTGGTCATCCACCACTTCTCTTCTTGTCAAGCTCTTTCGGTCTCGTGGTGAGTAGCCTTCCTCAATGATGCGCCAAAGCTCGGTAGATGCGCTGCGCACATGTGAACGCATTAAGAATTGCCAATTTTCAAAGTTATTTGACTCAAGTAACGGTGGTGAACCATGCGACAAGATATGTGGCATAGGTATTGGAACGTTTATGGTGTAATCACTTGGTGGTGGCACCTCATGATAACCCCTAGACGTTCCGCAACCGGTGTCTCATCCTTCCCCTTTGTTGAAGTGCCGGTCTCCCCAAGCCCTTCCTTTTGTGGATCTTTTGTCGCTTGCGCGACAAAATCAACAAGAGGAAAGGGGTTAGCTTTTGGTGGGGGGTTCTCGGCACTTGCTTGAGGATCAACACTAGGGTTCGGTTTTTGAGCAACCAACTCCATCATCATCGCCTTCATTTGGTTAACGATGGATGACTCCAATTTCTTGAGGTCATCCAACGTAGCCGTTGTGGTATCGACGGGAGATGATGGAGCGGGTGGCACAAGGGAAGGTGACCCATTCGCCACACCCGCATCTTGTTCGGCCATTTCTTAGGCGGTAAAGCCCGAGCAAGAAAACATCGCTCTGATACCAATTGAATGGATCGTAGCGAACAAGAGGGGGGGGGGGGGTGAATGGTTGCTACGTCAAGTTTTAGTCTTTTTCAGTTTTAGTGCAACGGAAGATAAATGTGATTGCTTTAGTGGTGTTGGTGATCCTACAATGATCCTAGAACAAGTGCAACAAGCAAAGGAACAATCACAAGATAGTAAGAGTAAGGAGCGGGACAACCGGAGGGCGCGGAGACGAGGCGAGGTTTGTTTCCCGCGGTTCCTCCCACAGAAGGGAGTACGTCTGCGTTGAGGAGGTGCTAGCCTCACACAAGAGGCTAGACGGCCACACCACGAAGGAAGGCCTCACCTTCTTCCTCGAGAGAGCTCCACAAAGGTGCTCCCCTTCTCCACTAAGGCACCGGTCGAGGCGGTGATTCCTTCACAAGGTTGGGGCGAGCTCCACACCACAAGGAGGCTCCCAACAATCCATGGAGCTAGTACAACACCAAGCTAGCCTCCATGGATGCACTTCCTCCAATGTCCCACAATAGGAACCCTAACACCAAGATCCACTAAGGAATAGCAAGTATTGGTGAAATCTCTCTTGGTAGAACTATAGATCGAGGTCTCCTCCACCACTCCTCAAAATTTGAGCAAGATTGGTTGGATGGTTGGGGAGATCCTCAAGGATTAAGCTCGGCAACAATGGAGGAGAGAGAGAGAAGAGATAAAACGAATTGGGGAAGAAGGAGCCCTTAAATAGGCTCCTCCAAATCCAACCGTTATGTCCGAGTTTTGCCTAAGCGGTACTACCGCTTTTGGAAAGCGGTACTACCGCTCCGAGTTCGAATTCCCCGGATCTGGTCCACGTGGACGCAGAGCGGTACTACCGCTAGAGGTACCGCTCGAGGTACCGCAATGGGATCCAAACCTTATCGGATCCAAAGCGGTACCGGAGCGGTACCAGAGCGGTACTGCCGTAACTAGTTACGGTACCTGGGCGGTACCATGGGCGGTACTACCGCTCCAGGTACCGCAGAGGTACCGTAACTCGTACTGAGGGACAAATCCAGCGCAGAACTCAGAGCGGTACCGTGAGGCGGTACCTATAGGGGTAGCGGTACTACCGCTATAGGTACCGGTAGTACCGGCCTGGCTAAAACTGGTTTTCTTCCCTTTTTCTCTCCAACCATGTCACCTCGCGAAACACACACAAAACCAGAAAACCTACAACTACCTATAACTACGCTTCAGTTCTCCGATCTTGACGTGTCCAGCGAGGTCACCGTGCACTTGCAAATCTAGCAATGATACTCAAGGCACACCGTGAGATAACTCAAGTGTTGTCATCAAACACACAAAACACGGGGTTTAGACTTTGCTCTTTCAATAGGAGTATGTAGAAGACAAGGCCATTTGTCTACCACTCTTACCATCAACCATTTTTCAGGATTTAATTGTTTAAGGTCCGATACAAAAATTCACCAACTTTTATGCATTTTTAGTTGATCCGCTTACTCTGATATAGTCATTTGTTCATTACAAATCAGCTCCTGATTGTCATCCATCGCCACCTGATCTGAATTCTGCAGGGTGCTCTTGTTGCAAATTATCCATGGGATGGATCTAGAGATAAAAGGTGCTTCCCAGTTTCCTATTTACATTCAGTTTCAAGGATCCCCTGCTACCACTTTTGTGCATTCTATTTCTCTAAAAGACGCGGCAATAAGATTTTATCTAAGGATTGTCCAGACATGTTTCAGTAGATGATTCAAATGATGTGCAGGTGTATATTTTAGCCTCCGCGAGTCCTTGTTGATTTTACTTCCGAGTCCTTGTTGTATATTATGTTAGTATCTACTGGTGTGCAGTTTGCCTGAGTTTTAATTGTCCGTGAAGTGGTTACTTTAGTTCTTTGGCTAGGACCACAAGCTTTACTTGCTAGATATCACACTTCAATGGCTTGCTTTTTTTGACATGTAGATTGTCTTGCTTACAGAAAAGAGTATTATGGATGTCCTGATGACAAGGCATTCCGGTACATGGCATCAGTGTATAGTGAGTCACACTACAACATGTCTTTGAGCAAAGAATTCAGAGGAGGTATTACAAATGGAGCACTCTGGTAAAGAAACAAATAATAGTATTGCTTTGTTACTCCATATCAAACTTTCTGTGTATAAACATTCCAGTAACCTGTGTCACTATTTTCCAAGACCCAACATAGCAAGTTATGGTTGATGATGCAGGTATCCCATTTACGGCGGCATGCAAGACTGGAACTATATACATGGAGGCTGCTTTGAGTTAACCCTTGAAATTAGTGACGTAAAATGGCCAAAAGCATCTGAGGTACTTTTGCATCTTGTTATGTATATGCTCCTACCCAGCTGTTTTAGACCACTCTACATTTTTTTGTTCTGATATTCCTTATGATCTTCCGCTACAGCTTCTTCTCATATGGAAACAAAATAAGATGAGCATGCTCAATCTTGTCGCAAGCATGGTGAAGGTATGTTTCCACAGTGTTCGACGTGCTATGATTATGCAAAAGAAAACATAAAACTACAGTTTATTTGAAGTGAAATAGTGCCAGTTAGTGTATGGGTTGAGGCACATGGTCTTTGATCTCCATGTTTGGACTAGGGTCGGGGTTAAGGGCTCAAGGCATTCTGTCACCATCTCACTCTTAGTAGTTTCTGAAATAGCACCTTTCAGTGTTGTGCCCTGCATTAACTAGAGATACCTTGTGTTTTGCCTCTTTGGGTTTTGCTCCCTTTTGTTGTTCTTTTGTTTTAGAACATGGCTGTGCTTATCAGTTTGTCCACCAGACTGACTCTTGCTTCAGACAGGAGTTCATGGAAGGATATTTGCTGCAGATTCTGGCCATCCTATACCTGGCTCACTGATGGTGAAGGGAATCGACTCAAAGGTTAGTGATATTTGGGTCTTGACTGCAAACCGATCATGGATGAACTGGTAAGTTCATAGAAATTCCTTGGTTTATCATGTCAGTGATCATCATACTTGCCTCTTTCTTTTTCGTAGATAAATGCTAGTAGAACTTTTGGCGATTACCATCGAATGCTTGCACCTGGCGAGAGCTACGAAGGTAGCCTTTTTACGTTCCTTCCATCCAAAACATCACCATTTACAGTTAGATCGCCTACATGTATCAAACATAGATGGGGAACTCTTAAGAGCAGCATGCGCCCTCACTTGGCCTAGTTGTCTTCGTTTCCTTCAGTTTTCACTCTGAAATCTTTGATAGAAAAGAGTAATCCATTCTTTTTCGTTGCTGTCAGTCGTGGCATCAATGGCAGGCTTCACACCAAAAAGAACACGTATCGTGCTGGAACGCGAAGCCGTGAACCTTGATTTCATATTGGATCCAGACGGAGCTGTCGGGCAAACAAAGCCGGTTCGCACCGACTGCGACTGCCGCTGCGATGATGGTGGCAAGCCGTTCCTCATCCGGGAAGCTTACATCTGGCTTTATCTCCTGGTCCTGTTCTTTCTGCTGGCTCTTTATATACTTTTCAGGAGAAGAATAGCATCGAGGCTCGCACCTCATAGGCACCCGCCGAAACGGCCTGTTGCCGTGTGAGATTAATCTTTTTCTTTGCTAGCACAAGTTTGTAGCCTACAGCCTTACCACTGTTGTACTACACAAGTCGGATTGAATTGTGGCCAACGTGTGATGGAAGTTTTACATATATTTTCTAATTGGATATACTATATGTTTGTAGTGAATGCATGTCAGTTAAGTGGATGTTGTGGAGATAAAGGATAAATTGGATTAGTTTCGCAGACCGAGTTTCTTGGTTGAGCTGTGATTCATGTGAGTGACAAGGAATATTCAGACTTGAACAGTTCATGTATACAAGAAACAGTTTTTTTGAGCCACTGGTATAATTATCACTCTGGTACAACAAAACCAAAGAGACCGTGACAATGTAGAGAATAGTAATACTACCTCCATCCCAAGGCTTAAGGTCTATATTTTTCTCAGAAAGTCAAACGAAGTAAAGTTTGATCAAACTTTTAGAAAAATTTATGAATAAATATGATATTTTGTAGGTACTATATGAAAATATATTTTATTATCTATCTAATAATATTGATTTTGTACTTTTCATGTTAATGATTTTTGATAAAAACTTAGTCAATTAACATAGTTTGATTTTCTAAAAAAAATATAGATCTTAAACTTTGGGATGGAGGTAATAGTACCTAGTACATATAGTAATGATGTACTCCCTCTAGTCTCTTTCAATTGATTTAAGTTTAGTACAAAGTTATACTAAATTCGAGTCAATTAAAAAAAACCTAAGGGAGTATTAGCTGCAGCGTGCACACCCAATACATGTCCATGCTGAGGACACACTCCAATATCTGTTTCGTCAGCTGGTTGAGCATGTACATTACTCCTAACTAGTACTTAAAAAAGCTGGTGCATCATTAATAAATTAGTACTGTAAAAAGACTAGTACTGTGAGAGACGAGTGAGGGCACTAATCTATTTCTTTTTTACCTGAGTGGGGCATGAATCTCAGAAAAATTAAAATAGTACTGTAAGATACTCATAGTGAGAGTAATAGGGGAACAAACTCTTTTTGACCCGAGGGGGGGTCAACTGAACTTTGATGAGTTTAACTGAATCGATTCAGCTCGAGGAAAGTGTGGGCTCGGTCAGAGCTCTTTGACCTAAATAAATGGTTTTAAGAGCATCTCCAGCCGCGTCCCCCAAAGCGTCCCCCAAACCGCGCCGGATTGAGCGTTTGGGGGACGTGTTTTGTTCGTGCCGTCTTTGGGGGACGTCGCTCCCCAGCCGCGTCCCCCAAACGCCGCCCCCAAATATTTAAAATACTTTTTTTTAACACATAAACCATTTATCAAATGTAGCATATGAATAAAAATGTTTGCGAGGATTGTTTTCAAATTAAATTACAACAAACAATAAAACAAGTAATCAAATATAATAAATAGGGCTAGATGCTACATCAAGGTGCCACAGTATTTCCTTTGATCCTCCACAAATGGTCAACGAGATCAGCTTGAAGTTGATCATGAACATTGCTGTCACGGATCTCTGCGTGCATAGCGAGAAAATCAGCAAAATCTGCAGACAACTCATGATCAACCTCCGCAAGAGGGCCTTGACACTCATAGGGACCAACATGTGACCTAACATGATTCTTGCGGTCATCCTCGATGATCATGTTGTGCATGATCACACAAGCCTGCATCACCTCCCACATTTGGTCGTGAGACCAGCTTAGAGCAGGGTACCGGACAATGGTAAATTGTGCTTGAAGCACACCAAATGCCCGCTCGACATCCTTCCTGCAAGCCTCCTGTCGTGTAGCAAAGTGGGAATTCTTCAGACACTGATGGATTCGAGATTGTTTTGACAAAAGTGGCCCATTTTGGATATATACCATCGGCTAGATAATAGCCTTTGGTATATTGGTGGCCATTGATCTCATAGTTGCATGGTGGAGCATGCCCTTCCACTAGTCTCGCTGAACACGGAGACCGCCGCAACACGTTGATGTCATTGTGTGATCCCGCCATGCCAAAGAAAGAATGCCAAATCCACAGGTCATAATCTGCCACAGCTTCAAGCACCACACTGCAATATCCATGACGCCCTTTGTATATACCTTGCCAAGCAAACGGACAGTTCTTCCATGCCCAGTGCATGCAATCGATGCTTCCAAGCATTCCAGGGAATCCTCTGGCAGCATTTTGTGCCATGATCCTTGCAGTCTCTTCCTCAGTTGGCCCTTTCAAGTAGTATTTGCCAAACTTTCCCACCACAGCTCGGCAAAACTTGTACATGCACTCAATGGCAGTAGACTCACTCATGCAAAGGTAGTCGTCCTGTGTATCGGCGGAGTGCTCCGTATGCAAGCATCCTCATGGCGGCGGTGCACTTCGAATGGACGAGAACCCGAGAACGCCTACGGCGTCGAGTTTGAGCTTGAAGTAGGGGTCGAACTCTCGAACGCCGTGGAGGATATTCATGAACAGCCCCTTGCTCATCACGTACCGGCGCCGAAAATTGTCGGCATGTGTTGCGTCGTCGGCGAAGTAGTCGTTGTGCGGCATGGCATGCCCCTCCATCCTCTCGCTGGGGCTTCGACTTCCTTCTTCCCGGCCTTGATCCTCCGCGGCGCGGCCTCTTCCTCTTCTCCGCCTCGGCGTCAAGCATGTCCTGGAGGGACGCGATGATCGACAAATGCTCCCGCAGGTCGTCGTCGAAGGCTTGCTCGTCCTCCGGCGGCGGGGCAACCATCTCATCGTCGCTGTCCATGGCTAAAGCAAAATCAATGGTTAAAATTGCGCCGAGGCAGACGACGCAACAAACAGCGGCCAATCGCGCCTACCTGGCAAGTCGTCGAGCACCTTCTGTGCGCGGAGGTGGGGCGGATTTGACGGCGCGTTCTGGGACGCGCTGGCGACGCTGCGGCAGCGCCACGACCGGTGGGAGCCCCAACCGCGACAACGGTGCCGACTCTCAGCAGAGATCAGACGCCCAAACGGCCGGGAAATCCAGCGGCGGCGGTGGAGTGGGAGGCGCGGGAAGGAAGGAGCGACGAGAAAAGAGGCGCGAACCAACGGTTTATGCAAATAGTCGCCGACATGTGGGAGCCCGCCTCGCTTTTCGTTGTGTCCGGCGTCCCCGGTGCGTCCCCTGTGGGACGGGGACGGGCTCGGGGCGCCGGACACCGTATCGGGGCGCGCCGGACAAAAATGGGCTTTGGGGGACGCGACTGGATCACTTTTTTTGTCCGGCGCGCCCCAAATCCCTTTGGGGGACGCGACTGGAGATGCTCTAAGCAACCTTTCAATCATTTTTGGTCCCTAGATTTTTTTTGACCATCTATGGCTTAATTTGTTCACGTTAGTGGGTTCGCTTATTTACGCCAGTTGGACTAACTAGATTCAAATGCCTTAGCTAGCTGCTTCTCGCAAAAAAAAAAAAAATAACACAGCTAGCACACGCCATTTAGCTTGGCTTAATTAGTTTCTAAAGATCTTGGACTGATCTCGGACACTCAAGGAGTCTAGGTAAAAACAGATAATTCAGGTCTTGGACAGACTCAAATGACATAGTTATTTTCAGCATACATCTTGAAATACCTAGCCAACCTGTCATGTATTTCAAATAAGTCATCCAAGATAGCGTGAGAACGAGGGACTATAGCTAATTGAAAGTTTTCCAAATGGTCAGCAAGAGATGTTCAAAAGTTTATTTAATTACCATTTAGGATGACAGAAAGAAGTCTCGGTGCAAGAAAACCAAAGAGATGCTTAAAAGTTTGTTTAATTGTTATTTTCAGGCATAGGTAAAATTATCACTCCAGAAAAAAAGCTCAAGAGATCATAACAATGCAGAGAATAGTTCGTAGTACATACACCAACAACATATAAGCAGCATCATGTACACCAAATACAAGTCCATGCGAGTACAAACGCTCCTGATATCTGTTTCTTTAACTAGTTACGCACGTACAATACTAGTTGTACTGTAGTTAGAAAACAATAGAAAAGTAAAAGTAAAGATTAATACACATGTCCAAATCTCTTGGACCGTACACTAGCAATAAACTAGGACTATCACCGTAGGAAAACTACTAGTTGTGGACTTGTGGTAGGAACTCGCAACGTTTTTCGTGAAGTCAACTGAATTGATAGCCAGTTTATTTTAATTGATTCGGCTCGAGGGAAGCGTGGGCTCGGTCCAAGCTCTTTCACCTAAATAGCTTTAATCAAACTTTCAATTATTTTTGGTCCTTATAAAACTTTCTACTATATATGATTCATTTGTTCACGTTAGTGGGCTATCTTATTAATGTCAGTTGGGCTAATTAGATTCAAATGACATAGCCGCTCGAAAAGGTATCACACATCATTTATCTTGGCTTCTAAAAGTCTTCTCGGACCCTGCATGTAAAAAATAGATAGATCACGTTACTTTCGGCATAGATCTTAAAATACCTAGCCAACCAAACATACATGTCATATATTTCACAAAAGTCATGGCCAGGGAACTACTCCCGAATCGACAATGACCTGTTCTCGACATTGGGTTGGACGCATGGGAACGAGAGGGCGAGTCCACATCCCTTCGTGAACACGCGCCATAAATCCCTCACAACCTCTGCTCCTTCTTCTCACTCTCCCTCTCTCCATTCTCACCCACCATTAGTCACATCGAACATTGGCGGTTACACTACTGCCGACAAATCCACCGTATCGCCGTGAGAAGAGTGGGACCGTGGCAGAGAGGAAGGCGACACCAATCGCGAGTGCGACTGAGGGATGCACCGCGACCACGACCTTCATGAAGGCCTCGACCTCAACCTAGAGGTGGTTGTTGATGACGTTGGAACTCCAAGTGCAGAGTGTTGTGTCAGCAGAGTATTTTCCCCACAAGGATGACTCGAGGGTTATATCGAACTCTCGGGGAATTGTGTAAAGAGTTATATCTCCCTCTCTTCTTCTAGCAATCCTGCAAAATAAAATAAAGCCCTGTGTCCCCAACTCCACCATGTGGTTGTCAAGCACAAGGTTTCGTATTAGTATAATACTCCCTCCGGTCCTAAATATAAGCCATATAGTGTTTTGAGAAAAATTCCATAATATAAGGTTTACTACGTTGCCCCACTTGTATGAAAAACTAGGTGACACCCCGCGCGTTGCAGCGGGATCTTGAGTGAGATCTTCTAAAATCTGGAGTATATGATTGCATCAGGACACTTCAAAAAAAAAAATGGAGCACAATTAAAAGGCACAGAAGTCCATATGAGAGGATTCGCCAATTTGCATTGTAAAGCATCGTTTCCATGAATACTGGAATAAAATATATGGTTCCATTCGAAGTAGAACATGGATTAAGATGATATCCAGCTACATATATTTGAACAGATGACGTGATAGTGTGATACGAAGAAAACTCCTTCCAGACCAGTGCTTCTAACAGCTTGATGGATGTCAAAAACTTAATTACTTTACAAAATAACCGATGGTTCTTGGAGTATCTTGAAGCTTGATGGCTGTGGCGGCCGTCAAGCTGCCAGAAGTCGCTAATTGAACTAACTTGAATTGAAGAGTGATGTCAAAAAAAATAATTGATTTACACAATTGAACTGACTTGAACTTTCACGGTTGTGGCAGCTTGTTGGTGCTAGTTCTTTTTTTTTTCTCTTTTGAATGTATAACCTACAATAATGAAGAAGGAAAGAAGAACCAGCATGAAATCAGCAATGCTTTTTTTTACATTGAGAATCCACGAAAAGAAGGAAATTTAGAGGCAGGGTCAGTGCACACAAAAAGTTTACCAAGAACCTGCAAGCAAAAAGGTTGAGAAGCGGATGGGGTTATCAAAGATCAATAACATGGATCGGAGCATGGGAGAGCCTTACTATGTGAAATAAGATAATTAAGCTTACAACGTATGAATTACCGAACATAAACTTTCTCAATCTACTGCAGTGGATCGAGATTGTCATCACCTAAGTCAGAGACTGATGGTTGCCAGAGAGATTCATGATCCCTCATCGGGTGAGAAGATGCATGCATGCACTGCGTCCACAACAATATCGGCTCATGATGACGGCGACAGCAGCAAAGTGACAGCACCGATGGCTTTCATTGTTCTGGAAAACTACCGACTTTTGCCTGGTGTGTGACGGGTATATATATTGCGGCATGTTGTGGGAATGGCAGTGGAAGGGACACTATTTATATTGAGGCTTGACGTTTGCGTTTTTGTAGCCAGTTACGGGAGAGGAAAAGACGGATGCAACTGAAGCGAATGGGTGCGCGCGAGTTGAACAGTATATAGTGTATGTGCCGAGCATGTATCAAGTGGTTGTGCCTGCATTAGGTAGAGGACTATTTAGTTAGTGTGTAGGATGACCGTAGATATAAAATTGTATGGATAAAAATAATTGGAGTGATGTGGCTTCACCATATTTCAGCTTGCAAACATTAAATGCACCTTAGTGGGGATGAACTTTATAGATATTATAGATATTTTTAGTGATTCGATTATGTTTTCTTAGCTTATGCAAAGTCCTCTATTAGCTCACGTTAATTGCCTAGGGTTAATCCTAACCAAATAAGGTGTAATTTTTCCCAAAAGTGTGTTTCTTAATTTCCGTGCCAAAAACTATATGGCTTATATTTAGGACTGGAGGGAGTAGTAAATAAAGTAGTGACACAAGTAAGATAAACTAGATAAGTAAAGTAAAGTAAGTAAAAACAGTAAATGATTGATTGTTTTCGGGTTTTGTATGCAAATAAGATAAATAAATATTTTTGTATTTTCGGACTAAAATAGTGCTACAAATAGAAGGTAAGATAAATGCAATGGAAATGTGTTTCTTATGATTAAAATTGGACCGTTGTCCATGGGTTCACTTGTCTACTCTCTCTTTAAGGTTGTAGTGGATAACAACAATTCATCGATGAGACAATAAAAATAGAACTTCAATATGTGTAAGATACGCATTCATATGGGTATCACGTCCTAACATAGAGATGATGCAACACATCTCTCTTATACTTCAGAAGAAAGGGAAAACTCCATGAAATTTTATATTAAGAATTAACAGAGCATAGCCATAAGTACTTTGATATGATGTTTGAATATCAAATATGCTACCTTGAATAAACAAGATCATCATTTTTGTCACGTGACGAACATAGCACATCCATTAACTTTATCCCTAGTGAGGTAGAAAAGGAAAAGTCATAATAGATCATGAATTTGTTGTCACTAGTTAGTCAATAAAACCATGCTATTTCATCTAACACACACATCTCCCCACACATTTTCTTGCATACAAGTTGGATTAGAACCAATACTTAAGAACGGGGTACATATAATATGAATCTATCAATACATCTTACACAAAGTAGAGTCAAATCTCATAGCACAATATCATAGAATAAAGATCCACCACATATGAATTACATGTATGCCCATAATCATGTTGGGAAGCTCATATGGTACTAAGATCTATGAAGAACATGAGAGAAATAGATCAAGCTACTGCCACAAACCCGTAGTACTGAGGTGGACTACTCCTCTTGATCATGGTGTTGATGAGGAAGACGTTGGAGAAGGTGGGGAACCCTCCGTTGGCAGCTCCGGCGGAGTTTCCCCCTCCAATCTTTGTAGTTGCAGCCTCCGTTTTCATGTTTTTTTTATTTCTGCGTCACTTTCTCAAGAGAACCCTCGGTAGGGGGTTTTAGGTTAAAAAAAAGTCGGTTCGCAAAAGAATCAAGCGAATCAGATGACCAAAGGCAAAAAAAGAGGGTAGGTGGCATCCCCTGCTGGGTGTCGCACCTGACCTCTTTTGGGCCTCAAGCCCCTCCAGGTCTGCTCCAAGAATCCATGCTACTTTCTTGATGAAAAAAATGACGTCACAGAAATCCTAGGTTAATTTGACTCAGTATAGTTCTGTGGAAGTGAAAAATATACAAAACAACGGTTTCCTGTTCTGCAGAATTATAACTCAACTAAAGGGGATCATTAGTAAATCCCCATAAATCAATATAAAATATGAAAATAACATCATATATGTTGCAAATATGTGGTAATATATGTTAATAAAGTACAAAGTTCATGTATGCATTTTACATGCATCAATTGTCTCCAATGGTCATAAGCATCTGTACCATCTCCTCAGACGCTCAATTTTGTAGATCTGCACGGGCACTGCTGCGAATTGCAATGACATGAACACTAGGTCTGTTAGGATAACCGATAAGGTAGGGTTAGATTTGCGGATTGGTTGCGGTATGTCATGATTTAGGACATTATGGTAATGGTTTTGAGGATTATTGTTATGCCTTGCTTCGATCTGGTAGTTTTTGCTAGCATGCACAAATGCACAATACATTCTGTTTAGCTCGACTGGAGATTAGATCAAAATTGAAATTATTGTAGATGCGCAAAGGGGTTAGAGGCTTTTGCACTACCATTTTTCGATCTATCGTCGCTATTACTACATGCATGTTAAATAGGCAGGTGGTTTTAGCATTGCACGTTCAAATATGCAGTGGGATGATCAACATTTACCAAGTGTTAAATTCTCTATATGTTCCATTATATCATAGACTACTGAGTGCACATTTTATAATATGGGTCCTACAATGTTTACAATTGGCAGATGATTAAAAATAGGACAACAAAATTCAGAGATGAAGTGAGCGAACCATATCCACTGTACTAACAAGCATGGTTAGCAATGCACTAGATTCGCTCACACCGTCCCTGTGATTTCTCTGTCCAAGTATGAGGTCCATTTTGCTTCTCATTGTAATGTTTTTTTTACTTTCTATGGCTGATGATTGAACTGTATGTACCCATATCGGTGCCAAAAATGGTTGTTCTTTGGCTGATGACTGAACTAGGACACCATAATCTTGGGAATGGTTGTTCTTTGGCTAACGACTGAACTAGGACACCATAATCTTGGGATGGAGTTACCAAACCATGTACATTGTATTAATACTCATGGTTAGCAATGAAGTCGGTTTGCTAACTTCATCTCTAAAATTTGTGTCCAGTGAAAGTATGAGACCGTAAATTTGTTCAATGCAATTCTGTTATGTTGCAATGGCCGATTATGAGACCGTAATTTTGGTCACTGCGATTCTGTTATGTTGCAATGGCCGATTGTTATATTATGTAGCACATTTTGAGCTAAGGATGCTCTGCAATACCTAGGGCCTTGCTAAACACATTGGTATTGCATGTTCCTTGGTTGCAGGGCATCTCTTAGCTCCATGATGCTACTTTCTATGACTACATATGTTCTTAATGTATGCTTCTTGGCTAGTGATCAAAATGTGTCACCCTAATGGTGCCACAATTATGCTATCCCATCTTGTACATTGCACGCTGTGCTCCTTGTGCATAGTACTTGGTTGGATAGCATCAATTGTGGTACACAATGTGATCAGTTATATGGGTCCGTCTTTACAATGTGATTCATGCTTGTCACTGGTTACATGATTCCAATGATTAAAAACTGACACCTCAATGTTGACGAGATAATTTGCATCCTCCTAGTATTATGTAGAAGAACATTGCTTGTACATGCTACTTGGTGGATATATATTCATCTTGCTGACATGTTTGTGTAGCAAATTGTCCTATCCAATCATGATTGTACAATGCTAAATACTACGCATAGAATAATTCTTTGCATAAGGTGGTTGCTTGTATGAGGCATTCATTCTTGTTTTCTTGTTAGCCAATGATGAATATATGACACTTCCAAATGGTAGGGATGGTGTCATAGGACCAGAAACTATGCACAAGCTCACTGTTTGTGCGATCCTTCTGGTTTCTTTCACACCAACTCTACCAATGTATGTGCACCATGTCCGAGGCTCTAGTTTTTTTTGTTTAGGCTATGATGGAGCTAGGCCGACCTGTGCAGGTTCGCGGTGAGGGGTCTAGCAAGATGCCTCAAGGAAGACCGGCCAACGTCGGCCACTTCCACAAGGAAGAGGGTCTGGAGCACTTCATTCGGGTTATCTTCCATCCAACCATGGGCATGTTCCCAATCCCTCAGAAATTCTTGCCATGGTTCGGAAAGATCCCTTCAAAGATCACCCTTCTCACCAACACTGGATACAAATGTGACGTGGCAATCAAGTTCGACAGTGAGAAAGCCATCATCGATCAGGGTGGACATTATTTGTCATTTCCCATAATCTTAGGTTTGGCTACTTCCTCACCTTCCACAAGGAACCTCATGTCATCTACTTAGTGGTCATATTTGACTACTATTGTTGTGAGGTGATAACGAGGTGCCCGGACCATGGAGATGCCACGAGGAGGCTCGTGGAAGAGGTAGAGTGATGGTGTCGTAGTGTTCTGTCTCAAGTATGGTGTCCATCAGCTATGGTAGTGTCGATCATGTCTGAACTTATGATGTATCGGTTCGTGTCTAAACTTATTATGTGTTGATAGTATGTTTTAATTTGAATGTACATTATGTGCTATTCGTTTGTGTTTGTTAACCTCACCACACGTGAGAAGCTGTTACCATACTCAGTATTCGGCAGGAAGCCAAACATATGTTGCTTGCTTTCGCGATGCTCCCTGGGCTGCAAACCGTGAAACCAAACACCCTCAGCTGAAATCTCAACTTAGTACACAAAACCCTTCACGAGCAACCAAACAAAACACCAAATGTGGCCAGATCTCATTTTTGATAGGCAAACATCCACAAAGCCTGGCCCGGAAGCTCCAAAATTAGCCCATGCTACCAAACATGCCCTAGCTGATCGAAAATTTTCTGAATGGCCATCAAAATATGTTTAAAATTATTACCTATATAAAAGTTGAACCACTTTGCTCAAAAGATAGCGGTTTGGACACTGTTGATGGTGGCATTCCCTCTAATTAAAACTTGACACGTTCATGTTTTGCATTGTAGATGGGCTACGGATCAATGTAAATCTCACGTTGGTGTTTGTTTTGTCACTTTTTCTTTGCGTGTTCAATTACCTTCCACCGTTTATGGCCGGTGGTTTCCTATTTTGGGCTTGCCTGTGCCCGTCTCCTGTGCCCATTGGTGCGCCCGCACCATCCAACGGTCCTTCTCTTTTATGCCCCCACCTCCCCTTCCGTTCGACAAAAAAAAAATCGATAAAACATGCCGAGACGACTTGGAAACGAAGCGGTTGCAGGCGCACAATCCTCATACCGTACGAGCTCCAGTTTACCGCCCTCGCCCCTATGGCCAGTCGACCACCTGAGCCCAGGCCATCAACTTGCAGCCGCTCCGCCGAAAGCTCAATGACCTCATCGCCTAGTTCACCGGTATGTCTCAGGAGTCAGGACACAGGTAGAAATTGCCAAGCATGTTGTCGTACGATCAGGGACCCCAAAACCATTCAGACCAGCCGTGGAGGATTCAGTTATCCCTAGCAGGTACCTGTGCGTCTACCTCGACCACACGCACAATCTTGACGGAAGCTCGCCATTCGTGCAGCGGCGTCGCCGGCGAGGCGCAGCTCTCCATCCATGGCAATTCCTTTCCTCTACTCTTCTACCTGATGAGGAAAGTGCGACTCGATTTGTTGAGTTTCAGGCTTTCAGCAGTGATTTAGTTTTTTTTTTCTTTCGGAGAAGAAAGGGGCAAGGGAGAAAAGAGGAGGGCCGTTGGATGGTGCGGTCGCACCGATGGGCGCAGAAGACGGGCGCAGGCAAGCCCCGTCCCTATTTTACAGCCGGTGGCTCTCGGTTTTTCAGGTCTTCTCCTTATTTTTTGCTGAACGGTTCCCAGTTTCCCGGTTGCCAATTACGTGCCGCTTTTGTCTCCAGCTCGCTGATTCGGTCAAAGCGGCAGATGCAAGAGGAAGCCTTGCCCACGATTCTTTCTTCCTCCGCCGCCCACAACCTCTCCCTAGGCCTAGGGCCGGCGCCCTTCTCTCCCTCTCTGATCAGTTCATCACCCTACCGCCCTGACCACATCTGAGCCGCACGGAGCCCCTTTGACGACTGAGCCGACTAGGGCTGGCGCGGGAGTCATGCCCCAGGAGCTGAACGGCGGGGCAAAGGCGACGAATCAGAGGTACCGCGGTGCCAGGACAGCGACCAGCAACGTTGCAGGAGGTCGGAGCTGGCCGCGCTTTTCGTTCGTAGATCAGAGAAGAAAGGTTAGGGTCACTGGACCTCTGCCCCGCCTTTTTCTATTCCATGCCCTATGCGTCCACCTCCTCAATCCTACCCCTCTCGCCTCCGCGGCAAACATGACGATTGTGCTTCCTGCTTGCTCGACCAGCTCATGGCAGCATGTGTGACCTCGCCTGCTGCGACAGTGGTCAGGGGTTCCAAACGCACCGCTGCGGATGCCGCCGTTCTGGGTCGCCCCACTGGCCGTTCCTCCATCAATTTAGATCCTGGAGCCGGAGATGCAAAATCCGCGGTCGCCTCCCTTTCTTCCTCAAATCTCTCTATTAATCTCCTGATTGGGTTAGAGTGGACTAAAATAATGCAATGGATGGTGAGACGGCTACTTCACTTCTTTTTCATTATTATATGCACATAATCTTATTATGCCGCCTTAATCTAAGTTTGGCTAAAGATGATTCTTCTATGTTGATTGCCGGGTTTGAAATTTGTGCCCACAAGAAATCTCGAAGCCACCCATTAATCGTAATGGAACTCTGTGCAAAGTTTCCCCCTGTAATATGAGTTATTACCCCTTGATCACTTATAGTACCCCAAACATCCGATCCTGATTTCCTCCGCACAGATGCTCTTACAAGCTTGTTCACTTTCTTTGGGCTAGAAGATGCATGTCTTTCTCAGCTACACCCTTCAAAGAAGTATTGATTCTTCTCCTCCTTGGTCATGTCATGTAGAGGATGCAAAAGGGAGAGAGATGGCTCATGTGGCAAGTGAAACATCTCTGCGAGAAGACACTCTGAAGATTTTCCCAAGATTTTGGCCACTATTCCGAATTATTCTACTATTCCGAAGCCAATGAAAATAAGTAGGACCTCCAAAAATGGTGGGTTTTCTATTGATGCCGTGAATAACATATAGCTTACCTATAGACAAAGAACAAAAACGATAAAAAAGGTGCTATCATCTGGTTCCATTGTTGAAAACAAGTATACCTTCTCATTTCATCTGATTTATTCCTATTGAGGACATAATTGTTACTTTAGGAGTTCCTGATGTGTGACAAATATTGCCTTGGACAAGCCACGACAAGGTTACTTTGATCATTGCAAGATTACAAATGTTCCATCCTATTTGGCCTTTTCTTTGGGAAGCCATCTGTTTCGTTATATGATTCTTCTTCAAGGGCAGATATGTACAGAATAGATGAATGGTCAAAGCAAAATAATTGGATTGAGAAGTTCACCTTACATGTGTTGTGCTGTTTGTATTGTTTTTCCTAACATTTTTTCTTCTTTGTAGATTTTGTAGCGATATCTCATCCTGTTAGACAAAGCACATGGTGTTCACTGAAATGCCTGGAAGATAGAATATAATTGTGTGAGTTAAGTAGATACCTTAGAGATGCTGGTTGAAGTTCTAAGTTAGGAAGAAAATTTCTCTAGATGTTTACTTCCTAAAAATTTCTCATTGCCTTCTCAATTGGATCAGTAAATGGTTATAATTTCCTGTACCAAGTGAGCTGAATACTCACACCTGACAACTTATAGCTTGCAAGACGAGTTCAGTCCGGTCCAGTATATTGATGTATCAGATAAAGAGGCACCCAAGATCAGTAGACATGTCGATTTGGAACAAAGAATAATCACTAAGTTTCTGAATATATGTCCGGTTGGTGCATTAAATTGTGTTCTCTATCCCATCTACTGCCACTGAATTATTTTGTAACTGTGTATTCTTTTCCTTCGCTTAGATCATATGCTTATTTCTACTAAAGGGGGACAGGTGCAGTTCTTACATAATGTTGTTACATTTCAGTAATAAATGTGTCATGATACGTATTTTTGTGATGTGTCATTAAGATAACGGCAGCAGTCTCAGTTTACTAATCAATTGATATTTTATATTTGATCTTCTCCTTCCATATCGTGTGTACTTGGCACTTCCAGAACCGTGTTTCCTATTTTGTACACTCGGTTTTACCTTGCAATCTTATAAAGGGATAATCCTCACAAGAACTAATCTACCAGTGTAACTAGCTTCCTGAACCATAATTTGCATGCACTTTCTATTAGTCGACACAGAAACCTCCTGAACCATATTTTGTATACACTTCGTATTACCTTACATAGTTATGGCAGTTGACTGTTCACTCTGGTTGTTACTTTTTCCTTTTCGCAAGACTAATATTACAAATTTGCTCTCATCATAGGGAAACACAATGGAGAGATGCATACAAGTCAATCATATAGATAAATTTACTGATTAGTTTGTGTGCCAAAAAATTTAAGGATCACTAAAGGTAAAATAGGTTCACATTCGCATCTTACATACACGAGCAGGAGACAATAACTTTTGTCAGGTGCTCACTCTTGATACTGCTTGCATTTTCTGTCTGTTTATATTCATCTTTTGCATGTCATACTAATGGCGACTTAATTTACTTATGGAATATCCTGCATGTTGTATCTGCAATTCTGCAGTTGCCTACAGGTCATTTTAAATTGGAGAATACTCTGTTCACCACTTGCATATACTCTCATGTACGTTAACTTAAATTTGCAGTGAAATAGCTTGCAAAATCTAATATTGGTATACCAATTTTGTGAGGCAAGGCTTTGTTTCTTGGTTCTCAACATTTACAAAGGCATTTCGTTCCAAGGATACAGATAGGATTATAATGCTACTGCGAGTAAATGAGAGGCATCATTGAAAGTTATGGTATATACTGGAGTACTGGACCTGGATGAATTTACATACTCTTAATGTTATTTAAAGATTCTTCGAGTGTTGAAAGCAACTTCATGCTTCATATATCTGTTCAGGTCTGTAACTCATAATCCAGTTTTCTTCCTTATAAGAAATGGACGATGTCACCTATTTATCTTTGTGTTAAATTATGTATCAGATGGCTAATAGCTATCATTTGAGAACGAGTAATAGTAGCCGTTCTAGGTGAACCAAGCTTAGTTTGATTTAATTGTTCATTTGAAGTATTGAATGGATAGTTGGTGGTTAGGGATATTTCAACAAAATATACTATGGTCAAACTAAGATTTTCCTTTTTATTCTTGGCATTGTGATTAATTTCCACTCCACAGGAATGGATGAAGGAGTATGGAGAAGTATATGCCATGAAAAGAGTTTCACATTGTTTGTAGATTATTGTATTTCCTATGGTTTGTCAGAATATAGTAGCTTTGTATACACTTATTTCAACATTTCACATATCAAGGTCTTTGGTGAATGGTCCGATGTTCAAATGATGATCCTCACAGTTGCGTACATTGGAAATAGGGCCAACTAAATTATTCTCTGAAATTTTCTTTTTGTAGCTACGGATGTTGAACATGTCTTTTTTACAAGGGACCCACTTTACTAAACTGCAGGTATATAGAGCGATGCAGATAATGAGTGTGCCAAAGCTGGACCTAGGCCCTGTTGTCACTACCCACTTGCAGCTGGGATGGATCAGAGAGCGCCACCTTGACAATGCACGACAACAGGCCCTATCACCGACACTCTCAGGTGGACACGAAGCACAAGAAACTCACAAGTCTGAACTTCAGTGTGCCAAATTCAGTTTGAGTTTCTGAAAGAGTGATGTTTCTTAGTCTTAACTATGAAATTTAATTTTCTCATTGTTCAACAGAATATACCTGGGTGGGATATTTGGATGATAAGAGTATGCATATACATGTTGTGCAACCATGTTTTCGATTCATTTCCTGGTGGTCTTGGATCTTGAGTACACATGCACATATTGTGCATGCATGTTTTCGATTCATTGCTGGTGGTCTTGAATTACTATAGAAACTTCATGTATAGTTACCCAACTTAGTAAGCGCCACAACAGTAGTCTCCTAGATGTGCCATCAAGTGTTGCAAGATTTGGCATGAATATCTGCTGCCATTTACTTCCTCTTAGCGCTCAGAATTTTTTTTAAGATATCTTCTCTTAGTGGTACTACCATATGTGCTGTGCATTTCCCTTTGCAAATTATCTAGAACAGAAGAGCAGCCTAATGGCACAACAAGAGGTGCCACTGAATTCAGATATGAGAAGAGTGGTGCTACCATATGTGTTGTATGCTTTAATTTGTGGATTATCTCAAAAGGTACATGTACGAACATAGAGCTGTGAAGCAGCCTAATACTGCAATAAGCAGTACCATTGAATTCAGTTATGAAACACGTTCTTGCAGCCCAATTTAGAGGCATATTATTCCTTTGGGGACAGATTTGTTAACACTACCGATGCTTTCTTACATGTATGCAAACAAAGTATCAATTTTTGTGGTTAGAAGATAAGCAATCTTTCCTTCTTTTCAGAATATCTATCTCCTACGGGAAGGAGCAGAGCACGAAAAAAGCTCTGCCATACACGAGCTAATGGCAATTGATGTGTTCAGACCAAAGAAGCGTACCAGGCTTTCGATCCAACCCCTTGAACTCCGCTTTCACCCACGGCTGCAAAAGAAGTCCTGGCCTCCCAGGCAGCTGCCGGCCTCCATCTCCTCGCTTGCGCTCCCGACCACTATCACCAACATCGCGTCGTCAACAGGGATCCCTAGATTCCGACCCTCGGCGGAATCCCTGCTTCTCTCCCTTCCGCCGTCTTCAATGGCGGCGAACACACCTCTGCTACTCCCCGTAGATTCAGCGGCAAGTGAGTAGCACGAGCAGGGCACCGCGCATGCGCACCTCAAAGCATCCTGTGGAGAAGGGAGAAGAGAAACAGGATAGCCTGGCAGCTTGACCCTCTACCACTCAACTCACTCACGTGAACAAGCTGGTCACTGCCACCCTTTTTTTTCAGCGGTTCACTGCCTGTACTCTATTGTTCCGGCCCGACCAGGTTTTCTAAAAAAAACTACCTGCCCATCCCTTTCTGTCTCCAGTCTAACCGGACTGCTCTATCGCCTAGGAAATCTAGCTAGCTAGCTGTTTCCACCATTCTTAATAAAAGGCCAGCTTACCTGTCCCAAGGCCCAAGGGGTAGTTTGGATGTTTGTTCAGAAAATTCTAAAGGAAATTTGCAACTTGAAGTCAGACGTATAAGCCTTTTGACATAGAACGTATGGATTTTTATTTACTCTCTTCCTCTTTTTTGCTTATGATTCTTTTTCTGTTTCTTTTTCATGCACGAAAATAACATTGTAAGAAATCTAGCTAGCTAGCTGATTCCACCTTTATTTTACTAACTACTAGGACATATCCTACACTACAATTAATGGTAGATAACGCAAACACTAAGTAAATATTTCTCAGCAGTATCTCCAAACTCACGAATTCTTGCAATTTACCGTTACAATTAATTGTCACCATCCATCTAATCACTTCTCTTAATGCATTTTCCCCATGAAGCTGCAATAACTATTTCTTCAATTATTTCTCCTCAGCCTCTATCTAATGTACCACATACCAAAGAAAAAATAATAAGATAACGAGACTGAAACTAAGGCGTACTGTTTTTCTTGGTCTGATTTACCGGTCGCATGGTCTAAACCACTCCAACGGACAACCGCATGCAAACAACGACAAAGGCTTCCACTGCTACATCGATTAGCTGAAGTTGCTCTACACATAGGCGGACCCCGCAAACGTTAGCCACACATGCCGCACCATCAACACCACGGGCGCGGCGTGCGCCGCGCCAAACTTCCTAGTTTCGTTTAAGGCCAGTTAGGAAGGAAAAAAGAATCACTCGGTACAACAAAACCAAAGAGATGTTTAAAGTAAACTGTTATTTCTAGGCATAGGTAGAATTATCACTTTGGTACAACAAAACCAAAGAGATCACGAAAATGCATAGAGTAGTACATAGTACATACACTGAGAATGTATCAGCTGCACTATGCACACCAAATACAAGTCCATGACTAGGACACACACTCATGGTATTTGTTTCTTTATCTAGTTTACTATGTACAATTGTACTTGTACTCTAGTTCGAAAATAATGGAAGAGCAGAACTAAAGATTGGTACACATGCCCAAATCTCCTGGGCGGTGCACCAATAATAAACTAGTACTGTCACTATCAAAAAAAAATTACTGGAAGAGATGAGTGGGAGTAGGAATCTCGCGATGTGCTTCCCAAAGTCAACTGAACTGCTAGTTTTTTTAACTGAATCGATTCAGCTCGTGGGATGCATGGGCTCATTCGGAGCTCTTTGACCTAAATAAATGTCCTTACGCAACTTTTAATCATTTTTACTTCTTCGAAAAACTTTTACTCCCTCTCTCACAGTTTATAAGGCACACGCGTACCCCTAGGTTGCAAATTTGATCAAGTTAGCATTAGTTATATGTTATAAAAATTATATCATTAGAAAGTTCAGATGTTCTATTTTCTAATGATATAATTTTTGTATTATATAATTTAAATTATATAGGTTAAATTGATGACCTAGGGGTACGCGCGCGCCTAATAAATTGTGAAGGAGTGAGTAGTCATCTATGAATTGTCCACAGAGTGTGGATTTTGTACACCCAAGCATGGGTGTGGGTGTATCCTGTACCACTCGTTTCTAGTTCAAGATTCGTGCATGAACAGATTACTTGAACATTTCGCTTGAGCTAGCACATTTTTTCTGTCACATCGCTCTATCCTTTTCCGTGGCTTTTCTCCGTGTGACTAGGAGCAACAGTAGCCTCTGTCCTCCTTGTCGGGACCTAGTCCTTCGGTGGAGATGCTCTGCTGTTCATTCCCACTCTCTCTTCACTTTTCTCTCGCTGCTGGAAATGAGTGTAGCTTTTTCTCCCGCCGGCCATCTTCCCCGGCGTAGCGACTGCTCCGTTGTGCCGCTGCCCGCCACCTTGCGCACCGACCTGCAAGTTCAAGAGGAACATTTTTCTAGAGCTTGGAGGGGTCGCCTCGCTCTCGCTGCTGGCAAAATCCACCTTTTTTCCACCGCCCGCCACCTTGCGTGCCCTGGCCGGCCTATCGGTGCCGGCCGGAGATTGCCGCGGCCAGCGCCGCGCGCAGGCGCGACACGGCTGTTGCCTCTTCTTGAAGTTCCGTGACTGACGCCTACAACGGCAGTGATGGCAAGGACGAAGTCCTGCTCCAGCGCTCTGCTCGCTTCTCCAAAACGGAAAGGAACTCAACGAACACAACGGTGTGGAGCCGCACTGCCGCAGCACCGGGACACCGCAACGATTCAAGAATATACAGGGAGGAAGGCAGCGCGAGCCGGCAGATATTTGGGAACAATGCTGCTCCAGAATTTTGGTCCACCATGTAACAGGTGATGGATAAAGCCAGAAATTTGGGAAACAAATGATGCTCCATGTGTACGTTTTACAGGTCAATGAACATAGGATAAACTGGGATTAAGAAAGGTTAGTGTTCATCTGCCTCGACGAAAAAAATGCAGCAACTCCCAAACAGAAAGCACAATCACAAAAATGAAAACTTCGCTTTTCATTCAAGGTAAGAACATTCAGAAGTACAACTTGAAAATACATTGGGACTACAGCGGCAGTCTACACTAGAAGCATCAAATCTGCAAATGGCACTCCACATTGCATACCAGCCTACACAATAAACATCAAAGCTGCTACGGAAGTGGCAGCAAGTGTAATCAGGATTGAGCCTGGAGCTAACCAGCACATGGCAACAAACACCATCATAACCATGCGGAGCTTCCTGAATTTTGAGGCAGATGAGCTAAGTGAGTTGATCTGGTATTGCAGACCCAAAATCTGGGACCGCGACTCACTAGTCTCTACCTGCCGGGCTAGAGCTTGATCCCTCATCTCTGTCTCCCTTCTGCTGAGAGCCTGGTGAAGCTCTTCCCGAACTGCCGCCAGCTCCCGTCCGTGTTCCGCCCGAAGAAATCTTGTTCTGAACTTTACCATCTTCTCGACGAAATCGGCCACGAGATCCCATATCCATGCCTTGCATGATTATGGTTCCTGTGATGATGAAGTAAATGGGGAGGGGGAAATTCTACCAATAGAAAAGGAAGCGAGAGAGAACAAGATCGAAAAACCAATCTCGAAAAAGGGGAAATTGCTTACATTTGTTTCTATTTTTGGGCAGATGTAGTAGTCTCGATGTGGATTCCTCGATCTAAGGGAAGTTTTCTGGCTAAGTGGGACTTTGCAAGCGCATAGCAGCGGGGGCTTCAAGACGTGCTCGGAAGTTTCTTCGTTGAGGCTGCGGTTTTGACTCCATGGACGGCCAGCGCCACCGCCGGAACTGCCGCCGCATCGGCATCCTCCACTGCATCTGCATCCGCCGCAGCCTCCACCACCGGAACCTTCGCCGCCGGAACCGCCGCCACCGGATCGGCATCCTCCACTGCATCTGCATCCGCCGCGGTCTCCGCCGCCGGTGCATCCGCCGCCACAACCGCCGCCAGTGCGCGCGTCGCTGCTGCGCAGGGAAGACTGTGACATGGTGCAGCAATGGAGGAAGCGCGCGAGGAAGGGCGCGCGAGGAAGGAGTGGAGGGAGGACACGGATCCGGTGACATGCCCATGGCATGTCACCGATGAACAGTGCGGTGACATGCACTATGGGTCGTTGGATCAAAAACGAGCGGACCAGATTAAGTACTGTAGCGCGTCACTGTGGGCGTTCCTGTAGCAGGTACACTGTAGCATGCGTACTGTAGCATATGCACTGTAGCACGTACACTGTAGCATAGTCCTATTCATGTTCATCTGTCCATCGAGTTTGGATCCAACGGCCAAAAACTAGGTGCATGTTACAGTTACTGTTCATTGGTGACATGCCCATGGCATGTCACCGGATCTCAATCCGTGGAGGGACGGTGCCTATCGCACGCGAGGAAGGAATGAAGGGACGGCGTGCCTGTCGCACGCGAGAAAGGAGGATGGTGACATGGTGTGCCTGGGACGTCCGTGTGCCTGTCGGTGAGAGAGGAAAGAGAATCCGGGAATCCTGGTGTCAAAGCCGCGTCGGGATGCTTTCTGCACGACCCACGCGCTATGCAGAATTATCGGAAAATAGCTTAAAATATTTCTCTCCCCTTCCAACTTTTCCGAATCTTACAGCATCCGACGGCTGTGGAAGCACCCACACCCATGCTTGGGTGCACAAATGTATTTCCATTGTCCACATCCTTATTTATGCCAGTTGGGCTAACTTGGTTCAAATAACTTAGCCACTTCTGTTAAAAACATAGATCTCGATATACCTAGCCAACCTAATAGGTGTCTCATGTATTTCTAGATAAGTTATCCAACATGGCGTGACAACGAGGGGCCATAGCTGATTGAAAGTTTTCCGAATGGCCAAGCGGAGATGTTTAAAAGTTTGTTTAAGTGAAATTTAGGAAGAAAAAGAAGTCTCCCAGTGCAACAAAACAGAAGAGATGTTCAAAACTTTATTTACCTGTGTTATTTTCAGGCATAGGTATAATTATCACTTTGTACAACAAAACCAAATAGATTATGACAACGCAGAGAATAGTACGTAGTACATACACGAACAACATATCAGCTGCACCATGCAACGGCAAATACAAGTCTATGTCGAGGACACACTCCTGATATCTATTTCTTTAACTAGTTGACCATGTACAATACTACTTGCTCCAGTTAGAAAAAGATGGAAGATCAGAAGTAAAGGTTGGTATACATGCACAAATCTTCTAGACGGTGCACCAGTAATAAACTAGTACTATCATTGTTAAAAAAAACTAGTACTTGCAGAGACGAGTGGAAGCAGGAATCTCCTAGGCTTTCTGCTTGATTGATATCAGACTTCCGCATTCTTTATTAGATTGTCTTGCTTTTTTTAGCGTGTATAGATTGTCGTGCTTACAGAAAACAGTATTATGGATGTCCTGATGACAAGGCATTTCGGTAGATGGCATCAGTGTATAGCGAGTCACACTACAACATGTCTTTGAGCAAAGAATTCAGAGGAAGTATTACAAATGGAGCACTCTGGTAAATAAACAATCAAACAAAGCGTTGCTTTGTTACACCAATATCACACTTTCTGTACATTCCAGTAACTTGTGTAACTGCTTTCCAAGACTAAGCATAGCAAATCATGGTTGATGACGCAGGTATCCCATTTACGGTGGCATGCAAGACTGGAACTATATACATGGAGATGGAGGGTGCTTTGAGTTAACCCTTGAAATTAGTGACGTAAAATGACCAACAACAGCATCTGTTGTACTTCTGCATCTTGTTATGTATATGCTCCTGCCCAGCTGTTTTAGGCCACTCTACATTTTTTGTTCTGATATTCCTTACGTTGTGGTGTAAAATGAATCTTTTTGTCGCTAGTGCAAGTTTGGACCCTAGAGCCTTACGAGATACGACTGTTGTATTACTACAGAAGTGGGATTGAATTGTGGCCAATGTGCTATGGAAGTTTGCATATGTTGTTCTAATTGGATATACTATATGTTTGTAGTGAATGTATGTCAGTTAAGTGGATGTTGTGTAGATAAAGGATAAATTGGATTAGTTCAGCATATCGAGTTTCTTATTTGAGTTGTGGTTTAGATGAGTAACAAGAAATATTCAGACTGCAACAATTCATGTTAAGGTAGAATTATCACTTCTGTAAGAGATCATGACAACGCAGCAGTTAGAAAACAATTGAAGAACAGAAGTAGGATTTGTACGCATGCCCAAATCTCATGCGCGGTGCATCAGTAATAAACTAGTACGTAACTGTAAAAAAAATTACTATCAAAGACGAGTGGGGGGCAAGAATCTCGCGACGTGATTTGCTGAAGTCAAGTGAACTATCAGTATAATTGTATCGATCCGGCTCGAGGGAAGCATGGGCTCAATCAGAGCTTTTTGACCTAAATAAATGATCCATAAGCAAACTTAAACCATTATCGGTTCTCGGAAAACTTTTAACCATCTATGTACTCTTTTTGGTCACCTCGGTTGGCTTGGTTTATTTACGCTAGTGGCTAACTGACTAGACTTAAATGATTTACCCGCTTAGCACACACCATTTATCTCTTGGCTAAAAATCTTGGACCGATCTTGGAACCTTCGGTAGATCTTGAAATCCCTACCCAAACAAGTCACCTAACATGGCGTGATTACGAGGAGGGGAAATTTTTCCCGAAAGGCCAGCCAGAGATGTTTAAAAGTTTGTTTAGGTGGCATTTAGGCAGAAAAAAAGGAAGTTGCTCAATCAATAAGGCTGATGTTTTGGCACATGGAAGCATTCGCTCCCTTTATTTTAAAATGTATCTTAGACATATTTTGAAATGTCAAAAAAATCGCACGTATGTCTTCACGTGATGTGCACTTACAAACTCGTTTCATGAAAAATCGACTTGTCATGTGGCTTGTGTAAAAGAGGCAAAATTCGATACTAAAAATAAAGCTTTTTAAAGATAATTATTCTCTTTTTACATAGACCATAAAAAATATCGTTTTTTCAGGAACTTAATGAGCGTACATATATCATAGAGATATACATGTAGAATTTTTTTTCATAATTTTTAACACTTTAAATCATATTTTTTTGGTAGAGAGAGCGTATGGACCCGAGATCCAAATTGAGTTTGTGCTTAATCTAGAGTACTACTACGTATTAGTTATATGCTCCTGCTGCATTGTAGAACCTCCGGCTGTTAGCAGTACTAGTAACTACACTTGGCAGAATTGATTCCTATCCAGGCCAGCTAGTTAAGGTGTGTTGTTCCCAAGAAATGCTCATCTGGGTAGTAACCTCGTATAGCCTAATTGGTCTATAAAAGGGCAGGTGAGCGAGCAAGCAGAACACACATACACAGATATACACACATCTTCTATAGCTAGAAATTGCTGAGTGGTCGCTTTTGCATCAGCTGGTGTAGCTGCTACGTAGTGATGAATCCAATGGGTGCAGTGCTGCTGGTGCTGCTGGTGGCGGCTTCCTGGTCCGCCGTCTCCGTTGAGGGCCAGACGGTGGCGGACTGCCAGGTAGCCGATGCGTCGGTAAATGCTTGCCTGTCGGTGATTGATGCCACCGCTGACATCTTCGACGTAGGCAAGTACCTGGCCAACTGCTGCACTGCTTTGCTCAACGACAGGGACAACTGCCTGTTGTGCGAGCTCACGGGGCTCAGGGGGCCGTTGAACAATCTTATCAAGCACTTCTGCTCCGGTGCTCCTCCCCTGGAAAAAATATGGGCACGTAAAATACAATAATGATGGAGATCTTTCCATAGATGTTCGTAAGAGGGCTCACGATCGTAATTTTGAGTGTAGGTCCACCGTCCGTACAGCCATGTACAGGCCCGTATGGTTCGCCGTTGTGTTGTACCTCGTTTTATACGCATCTACGGTCACGTGCGTGTGCCGAAATAAAAAAATGCTATAAAGATCTTGCTTATGTGATCTCTTCTTTTTCCTTGCGCGATGTATACATATCGTATCAATATAGACAAGTATATATGGGCTAGACATGAATTTCGGTGGATCTAACATAGGAAAAAATATCAACTATGACCCTTCAACTTAGTTTAGGGGGAGCACCGGAGTAGCCCTCCTTATCAAGTGCCCCAACGCCATCAAAGAGGTCACTTGCCAGAAAGAGCAAGCCGATGGCCCAGCACCATCCCCAGCCCCGCAGTCAGGTTGATTTCCCGCTGCGCTACGGTTGGAATAAAAGATGGCCATCACACGGCCACAGTCAGTCGGGATAGGTCCCTGCTTTTGCTTGTGTCTTTCAGTTTAGCCTTCGGTGCCTACTCTTGTATTGTAGGTCACCGTGCACCCTTCATGTTATTTTCTTTATCCTTCTATCAACCCAATTAATATTTTTAGTAATGGATCTATCTATTTCGTCTCTTTTTATGTGCGTCGTTTTTCAGTATTTTACTTATTTTTTTATCAGTGCATCATAAACACATAGCCCGAACCGGTACAAATTACATAATCCATTACATACTTACAAAAATACCGTGAATGACACTAGTTCTGCAAGTAGTAGCGGAATCAACAAAAGCAGCGTACGCCATGCCTTAATCCAACAGCCGACTGACTGGGAGATCGATCTAGTTCTATTATCTTCGAAGTTGTAGCCTTCTTATTCATATAACTCCTCCTCATAGTCTCACCAAATAAAAAAAAAAGGAAGGGACACCAATGCCAATGGATGCGTTTGGATGTACTCACATACCACATAAGAACTGAATAAAGGATATGTAATATGGCATTAGCAAGGACATGCTCTATACTAAGGCTTGTTTTTTTTGTTTTACCAAAACATAGTTTCTGTCGTGGATATGGATATAGCATCTCTATATTTTTGTTAAAGAATTTTTTTGTAATGTGGATGAAAACTAAAAGGTAGGGGTAACCCATTTTCCTTTCCCGGTCATCTCGGTACCAAAACCTTCTGCCATTTGTTCACCGTACCATCCAGGTACACTTTACTCCATACCCGCGTGTATCCTTTCCAAAACCGTTTGGAAAACACTTTTCGTAAAACCAAAAAAATTCTGGCTAAGCATCAATCTTCGCAATCATCCATGATTGTGGTCACGGCTATTCGAATAGTTCTAAACTTTGTAGAGGTTCTACACTTTACCCACAGATCCGGATATCTATTGTGTGAGCGACATCCCTGCATATCAACATATGGTACGACAAGCACCCGATCACCGTTTGTCACCTGCTCGCATTAGCATAAGACACTGCATAGAGATATACCCCTCAACACAGGAGTCCGAGGGGATGTTTGTCCATGATTTGCAACATCCCCGACCAGCTCGACCCTCTGGAATACCGCTAACATTTTTAGGGTATTTTTGATGAGGGCCCATACATTGTACACCCCCACTAACATGTACAATGCAAACGGGTTGCGTCCAGTTTTGTCAGGAACAACCCCGGTCGAGATGTCCATGGTTGGACTGCCACTACATTTGTGGGACTGGTACTAAGGCAAAAAAAATTACTTCGCTACGCCCCATCGCACTTCAGGGCAATGTGGTTGCATGATCTTTTGGTCTGGGTGAGTACTTAGACGTTGAACTTTTTGAAAACCCAGCTTCCTCTGTTTGCTCGCAGCAAAACATCCTTCAAACCCTTTACTTTCATAAACCTTCCACTTAGGCAAGGTTACCCTTTTCAACGTTTTCAAAATGCTTCTATACAAAACAGTTCCCAGAAACAAAACTTTCTAATTAAGGGTTTCCCAACCTACAGTTTACACCTGCCGTCTTGAAAAGGGGCGACAATGAGGGTATGGTGATAATCACCATAGCACTAATAAGGTGGGGTAGTAGTTAACAACTAGGGGATTCATCCTAACGAGGATGAGTATAAACAGTAGAATAACTTGGTCACTCACATAATATAAAAACCATGCAGTTTAATAAAGCTTGAAAAAAAATGCAGTATAAAAAATAATATTAGTGGTACGGATCACAAGATAGCTTGACTTGGCTAGTTGTCTGTCCCTAGTCTTCCCCTCGAATTCTTTAACAAAGTCCTCCCCTTCTCCTTCGTCAACAGTCGTTTCCATCATCGCAAAAATAAAATAAAGTGAGTAACAACCAGCAACTAGCACAACTCGAGCAAGGCATACTCATATCACTCATTATTACTAACACAAGCAGAGGCTAACACGTTTATAATTTAGCACTACAGTAGCCCTACTTTATCTTTCAAACCTTTAAAAGTAAAGCGAAACCATTTTCTTTCACTTAAAAAAGCATTTAAGCCTTACAAATCAAGAGACCCTTCTCTTTATATCACCTTGTCCTAAATAAAATATGCACATATAGATATTGATGGTGAGAAGCCATTTGAGGTTATTTTGACCCAAAAAAAATTACAAATTAGTTTAAAGATTTTAAAAAGAAAAAATCATGTAACTACTTTTTGAAGCTCGCAGATAACAACTTACATCAGAAAACAAAATAGGTATTCAAATATAGATTCCAACAAAATTGGATTCACATTTGTCTAAGTTACAGATTAATTTCCATAATGCTTTTACTATTTAGGGGTTATGTTTCGAGGATAAAAGTCACATACATCCTCATAAGCTTAGAACAATTTGAGTTCTGGATATGTTGAAGAAGTTAGTGTACTGGTCTGGAAAAAGTTGGTTTCATCAAACACAAATCATTTATGAGGTCCCTCAATGATTTACAAAGTCAGATTTGAGTAGTTTTGAATATACAGAGTCTTATATTTGAGGATGAAAATCTAGGGTCTATTTTTAATTGGTTGTGATTGGCAATAGCCTTGTTGAAGGCATTGTTTTGAGAGCGTTTTTTTTCTCCACGGTAAAACCTAAGATCTATGATTGGGCACTGTTTTCTCCTTCAAGGGGTTGCTTTTAAAGAATTTGGACTCCAGGTATTGTCTTGGTAATGGTTTGTGTTGCAACTATAGGTTTGAATCATTCTAGCCCGATGTGCATCCGTAATGTCTTTAGAACATTTCGTTCTCACTCTTCATGTCATCATGCTAATAAGGTGGCAGTTGTTGTTCAGTTTAGTGACAAAGAAAATAACTGTTTTTTTCCCGCTATCTTATGTTTAATCCTGATTGCTCCTGGAGTAGTAAGAGAGATCTAACCAGCAGTTTTGAAAAAATTTAAAGAAGCCATGTACGTGTAAAGGAACAGGTCATCACATACCGTCAAAGCTACTACTGGAAGACTTCGTGAACATAGAAGGTTCATATGTATGCAACACAGGCCCATGTCATGTAAACCAGTGTGTAGCAACGGCACACACCGGTCACACATATATTAGATTCTCGCTTACACACTGAACAGATCTCACTCTTTGCATCGAGAATCCTAGCTCTACTCGTACCAGATGGCGAGAGCGGCGAGGCGGTAGTGGTAGGCTGCGCACGCGAGCCCCGCCATGGCGTGGAAGGCCCAGATGGCGGCCTTGGCCACACCGGAGAGGCAGGAGAAGACGGCGGCCATCCTCAGCTCCAGCACGTAGAAGAGCGTCGCGGCCGCGAGGACTGTGGACGCCAGCGACACGGCGGCCGTGAGCAGCATGGAGGCGCGCAGCATCCTCGCCGGCGGCTGCGCCTCCATTGTGCTGGCGGCGTGGTGCGCGCTTGACGTGGAGGGCGAGGAATGCCGCAGCCAAGGCGGTGAGGAGCATGAAGTGTTGCAGGATAGCAATCCTGTGCTGGTAGTGCAACAGGTCGGCGCCGCCACAGCGGGCGAGGGACGCCGCCGTCTGCTGCGGCGGCAGCAGCTCGACCCCGTTGGCGAGATGGGAGACGAGGACGGTCTGCGCCACCAGGATCCAGACCAGGTTGCCCGCGGCGTTCTTCATCAAAGCCGATGCTGCCATTGTCGCCGGATCGATCCTGCGCACACAAGTGAAAGAAACTCGAGAGAGGGAGATGGAGCTCAGCGACTTGATGGGTAATGGCGTGGGATGGTTCGGCTTTTACGGAGGAGTTGGCAGTGGCTGATGGTATGTATCACGAGATAGTACTGCTGCGCACCCATGATGGCCACCTCCATGACTACTCTCCCAAAATGTAGCACTGCATTCGCATTATTAGTTTCCAGTTCCACACAAGGAAGGCAAGAGCTTCGTGCTGCATCAATGGTCCACTACCTCTTTGCATCAATGCTCTGCTCTTCCTTCCATTAGCGCCGAAGCAGAGCGCAGTGTCACAATGGAGGACCGACCTAGTTTGAGTCCCAGCAGGTGCCGGGAAAGGGCAAAAACCCCAGTGGCCAGCTATCTTGCTCTGCTTTTTTAAGAAGAAGAAAAGTAAGCTTGCTTGCTCGGCATGGCTTTACCCGGTTTGGCCTCCATCTCCATTATTACTAGCCCAGTACGTATCAGCAGAAAGGTCAAAGGGACATTCATGTACATCAGATTTTTTCTGTTCTTGCCACTGACAGCATCAAAAGTTTGGTTAAATCTGAAATCTAAAATTCTAACTTAACTGGCAAAATAATAAACGAGATAAGAGAGTAAGATATCAATTCAGCATGTGCCCCAATTTTCAGTAACTTTCTTAATCAACTAGAAAATATTAATTCAGGTACACATATGTCCCTACTATTCCCTCCATTGCAAAACAAGTGTCGCATTTTTTTTCTAAATATGAATGTATCTACACACGTCTAGATATCGTAGTAGACGCATTTTTTTTCTAAATATGAATGTATCTACACACGTCTAGATATCGTAGTAGACAAAATTGCGACACTTATTTTCAAACTTCTAAATGCATTCATATCTAAACAAAGTTATGACAGTTAATTTAAAGGATTTAATGCCTAGGAAGTCCATATTTTCCCGAGACAAAGCACCCCTCGCACCCGAAGTGATCGGCATATCCGCACCGACGCAATCCTAGACCAAATTTACGTCAGATTTGGGTCCAGGCGGTGCGTCCCTATGGCGTGGCTGGCCCCCTCTCTCCTCCCTAATTGATGCATGGCTATGTGCTGGCCACTACTGACCACACAAAAAGTATCTTCGCCTGAAAATGGAAAAGGAGGCACTGACAACAAATCTCTGGCTTGGGCGCATGCAGAAAGGAATAGCCATCGTCGCAACCTCATGGGCATCTTTTCCTCTGACTCCCAAAGAAGGAGAAGGAGAAGCTCATTGTTTCCTCGTCGGCGCTGAAGAAGGAGAAGCGTGAAATGGAGTCGGTGCTTCGCGGCACGCACGGCCTCGAAGACACGTCGGACCAAATGAAGCGCATGGTGAGTTCGTTCGACAACATCCAACCGGCCACCAAGGTGTGTGCGCAATGATGGCCGACATCGGAGATGGCAAAATCATTGACCTCGTCGAGCTAGAGGCACCAGCGCTGCCAGCACCGGGTGATCCGCTAGAGAACGACAACTTCGAGGATATATGGGGCGACAACGATGACGATGGCGGTGCATATAACTTTGACTAGATCCCCTTCTATTGATAAATTTTATGTTTTAGTTCAAGTTTACTTTAAACTATGCAAACTTTGTCCTAAATTTGAATATAAAGTGTTTGAAGCAGGAACCCGGGAATAACTTACGTGGATACTACATCTGCGAGTTCATTCGTGAGATGGCATGTCACCGGGAGCCGGAGGCGTCTATACATGCCCTTAGAGTACGTGAACAATTTTTCACAATCTTATTTTATTACCATCAATTGTATTGAGTTCCATTCATATATATTGATCTTCTTTTAAATTAGATGGAACGCGTGCGGGACTCTCTCATAACGGTGGATCGCATCCGAGCAATTCAAGAGAATTTGCGGGATTCTTAGTTAGGGAGGTCATAGCTCCAACTGGAGACTACCACCGGGAGTTCATATTTGACATTAGGGATTTGAGATATATATGGTAAAGAGGATCGATTTTATATTGTAAATATGCATTACGTTAACTGCATTTCATGACGATGTCTATATATTCATGATGATGTTTGTAGTTTCTTGAATGATGTATGCATTGCAGAATTGAATGAATGTGAAACTCTGCCGCGATAGAGAACGGCTATTTTCTCTGCTGCGGCAGAGACCCTCTAATCCCGGTTCGTACCACGAGCCACCTGGCCGCACCACGTGCAGGACCCTTTGGTCTCGGTTTATATTTGAACCGGGACTAAAGGTCGAGGTCTTTAATCCCGAATGTCCAACCCCGGTTGCACAACCGGGAATAAAGGCCCTGATTTCCACTAGTGTCTGAAGCCGTCCTCGCAACAACTAGGTCCGCTTCGAAGATTCGGCCGGACTTCGATACGGGTTTAACTTAGTTAGGTGGCTTCCTGGACTTTGTTGTGGTGAAGGAGAGTGCGAGTCGTGATATCTTACCCTCGCCAGGTTGGATTGATCGTGCGTGTGGGCACATTTGGGCACCCCTGCAGGTTAAATCTTTTCGAAAAGCCGTGTCCGTGGTTATGGATGACTTGGAGCTGTATGACTCCACCATAAACAACTTACACATGTTATCCTCCGGCTTGGCCTGGGCAGGGTTATTGACGCAACTTGGTTATCTTTAGGACTCTTAGTTTAATTTGTATCCTTATCCGTACTGGGATTTATTTGGCTTTATGTATGATTTGGATCTTTCTATTGTATCCTTTTGTATTCTTGACTCGTTGGAGTCATTGTTGTAATATAAGTTCACTTATGGCTCTGTCGTGACTTGTTGTAATGATTACTAATTGTGATTGATTCCACCTGCATCGCGTGCATGCTTTAGCGTGTACGAGACCCTTGGTGGTGCGTCTCCTAAAATTGATATTGTGCGAATTTTAGCAGGAACACTTGAATTCGCATAGTACCGATTTTAGGCCGTCACAATATGCAACCTCCCAAACTGGCGCGTTGCATCGGCACAACCCAAAATTCCTAAATGTTGCCAACTAATCAAAGTGGGCTCAAATGGCGCTTTCGTGCAGCCTGCAACGTTGTTAGCAACAATCGAAATGCGAAAACAGGTCTAGATTCGATTTTTGCTCATGCACAGCTAGCGGGCCAAAACCTGAAAACGAGAAAAATTCATGCGAGCGATCAAACAGATCCTTACAAGATCTATCACCTAGCTACTGTGGGTCGAAACAACCCTTTGATTAGACATACTGACTTGAGGACGTACTGGCAGGCAGGCCAGATCCAAAAATTCAGTCGGACGTTGCAAATTGTAATTGTAAGTAACATTCAACGCCTCGTTAGAATGAAAAACTAATGTTTTTTGTACGACTAGCGTTGCAAGTCATTCCTTTTTACATTCTGTCAGAAGAGAGAGTATCTAGTCCAGTGTAACAATACTTTAATCCCTCTGGGACCTGTTCAATTGGGTGTGTTATCAAGCTATCTGGCCGTGTGAATTTAGTCGATCAAGTCTGTTGTGAAGTGTATATGTGGATTGCCTAGCCCTTTCTATCAGTTCGGACTTTTGGTTCAAGTGACTAGTGCATGAAGCTTAACATGGTATCAGAGCTCCAGGTCTCAAGTTCAAATCCTGTCTTTCACATGGTTTTCGCAATTAAGCCTAAAAATTGCTGTTGCCCCCCTCTTTAGCCACCGCTGCCTGTTTCGGTGTGCTCTTCTTCTTCCACGTGTTGACTTTCTCTTCTCTCGTCATACGCGAGTGGAGGTGTTGTGAAGTGTATATGTGGATTGCCTAGCCATTTCCATCAGTTCGGATCTTTGGTTCAAGTGGCTAGTGCATGAAGCTTAACAAAGTCATGCATACATGTTTAGATATTCTTCTCCTCCGACTGAGACATGTGCTTCCGCGGTGAAGGTCAACAGCTCAAGCCATTGAAAGAAAAGAAAAAAAAATGGAAATCGGTGGTCAAACAAAATACTAAAGTACAATAAGATAAGAGGCTAGGCTAGAGATCTGTTCGGAGGATGCAGAGGTAGCTGGCTGTATACAGATGCAGTACACGCGCAGCCGACGCTCTTTGTTTTTTTGTGAGAACACCTGGAGTTCATTAAATCACCACACATCCATTACCATCAGTATCTTTTTTGCATGAGTTTCTTCTCAGTACATGACTCAAACTACTAAAGTGGAAATAACATAGGTAGTAATATCGTAAATTACATAAAGAATTGATGACATGGCATGACAACAAATAAATAATTAAAGAGAGTGGTGTGCTAACAAGCTATGTTATCACAATAAATAAATAATTAAAGATAAGTATACAACATAATAAATAACACAATGCAAGAAACCACGTAGTATATGTTACTACCCACTATGGAGGTACTATACTACCACCCTTAGAGCATCTCCACCGGCGTGCCCCATATCGGTCTCGATAGAGTTTTGGGGGCCGGCAGTGAAAATGGGCTCAGACCGGCGCCCCAAATAGCGTCGGCGCTTTTTCGAGCCCAATAGAAGCGTTGGCAACCCCGTGCCGGCCCCTTCGTGAAGGGCGCGAATCGGACACGCCGACGCATCGCGGCATAAATTTTTTTGGACGTGGGAGCCACCTGTCAGCCACACATCTCTAAAGTATACATCTTTTCCACCAAAACCCCGTCCACTCCGCTGCTCATTTCTCCCGCCCGCCGCTCCATCTCCCATCCACCCTCGACGTTCACGCCTCCGCCGACATCGTCGACGTTCATGCCTCCCCCGGCGACCGTGGATCCTGTTGCAGCGACGGAGCTGCCGCCGGGGCTCGCCGATGATGAGGAAGTCGTCGAGGTTGAGTCGCCCATGACCTTGTTCATCTGATACGTTGGCTTGGAAACCGAAGTTGTTTTTTTGCAGCCGGAGATGGCGATTCGGTGGCCGTATGTTGGCCCAAATTTCATATTCGATAACCTATTCGAATTTGGTGGCCGTGTATTGGCTCACATTTTAAATTCGAAAACTTACTCGAATTTCTATGCTATTGTTTGAGTTTTTAAATCAAAGCATCTATCAGGGCTATCGAATGGGGGGGGGGGGTGTGGGAGCAGCTCCCCCAAATAGAGAATGTTATGCCGGTGCCCCCCCCCCCCCCCATACGACAATGCCGGTGCTCCTGCTGGCGAGTATTTGGGACGCGCCGGTGGAGATGCTCTTAGGGATTATAAGACCGTAGCATATTTCTAGGTTGTCAATTTGATCAACATAACATGAATTACACGACACAAAAATTATATCATTAGACAATTGAACATCTAAATTTTGCAATGATATATATTTTGTAAGTATATAGCTTGTATTACATTGATTAAATTTTCGACCCAGAAATACGCGTCGATTTTATAATCCCTAACGGGAAGAAGTAATAACTTTGACTAGTAACATAATATATGTTAAGTTAGTCCCAGTGTGACCAGCCTCATTCGTTAGTTCAGCCGAAAGTTGCAAATTTTAAGTAGGAGTAACATTCAACGCCTCGTTAGAATGAAAGTATAATGTTTACGCGACTAGATTCTCTCTTACGGTCTGTCAGAAGAGAAAGCATCTCGTCCAGTGGAACGATAGTTTAATCACTCTTCTATTGGGTGTGTTAGCAAGCTAGATGCATGCATGTTAAGATATTCTGCTGCTTCAACCGAGGCATGTGCTTCTGCGGTGCTGTTGAGGTCATTGAAAGAAAAGAAAAGGGAGAAATCGGTGGACAAACAAAATACTACAATAACAGGCTAGGCTAGAGAGATCGATCTGTTCGGAGGAAGCAGAGGTAGCTGGCTTTATATAGATGCTAAATTGCGTTGAGTTGGTAACATCCGCAAATCAAAGCCTAGGTAGCGCGCTTTACCACCAACAATGTCGCCGCTGGTGTTGCTGCTACTATTAGCGACCGCGTTGCGAGTCCTAGCCACCGGCACCGCCGTCGCAAAGAAAACCTGCCAGTCAAGCTGCGGTGGCGTCGACATCCCCTACCCATTCGGCATCGGCGAGAACTGCTTCCGGCCGGGCTTCCAGATCATCTGCGAGAAGGACCCATTCGGAAGCGAGGTGCAACCGTTTCTCCCGGGCACCAGCTATCGCGTCCCCATAGGCCCGGCCTTGGCAGCCATGCTCGGGGTAGTTCCCATAAAGCAGAAGGTACGCGTGCTTAGCCTCCACGTGCAGCCACGCGCGGAGGTCCGGGTGATGCTGAATGTGGCGTTTCAGTGCTTCAACACCGACGGTGATGTGAACTGGCAATACGACGGCGCTGTGAATATGACGGAGAATAGCGTCTACCGGATCTCCAGCGCCCAGAACCAGCTCTTCGTCCTCGGCTGTAGCACCTTCATCTACGCCGGCAGCGGGCCGCCTGGCCTCCACTCCCGGTCCTACTATGGCGGGTGCGTGGCCTACTGCAAGGACTCCAGCACCCCGCAGAACGATGCCTGCGACGGCATTGGCTGCTGCCGCAGCAACATCCCACCGGGCCTCACCGACACCCAAATGCAGCTAAGCACATGGTCGCACAAAGGTCTGGACTACAGCCCCTGCAACTACGCATTCATCGTGGAGAAAGGTAACTATTCCTTCAGGGCGGCTGACCTGCTAGGCATGCCACAGAACAAGACCATGCCAATGCGCCTCGACTGGGCAATCCGGGACTCGGGATTATCCTGCAACAGTACCCAGCAGGGCGCCTGCGTCAGCGGCAACAGCAGTTGCGATAATTCCATCAATGGGCCGGGATATGTCTGCCACTGTATCAAGGGCTACGAGGGTAACCCTTACGTCAGAAGCGGTTGCCAAAGTAAGGCTCTTTAATTTGCCAAAGTTATAGGAGTATATATATACTACTATATTCTAGTTTCTTCTTTTATTGAGCCTACACATGGTGTTTAATTGGCCTTACCTTTCCTTGTCATTTCCCTAAAACTTGTCCATAAAAAGGATTACCTTTTAAATGTATCTATACACTAAAAACTAAAAAGTGTCTAGACACATCTGGATTTAGATAAAAAAAATTGGCATTCTTTTATAGGCAGAGGTACTGGTATAATTAATCCCATTAAATTTCATTATATTTTAACTTCTATATAATGTATGCAATGTAACACATGTGTGCATTTTGTCTGCCAAACATTTTACAAGCACCGGCCCGACACGCCCAGGTGACTATTAATTAACTTACGAATGATCCACTTATTATGTAGATATCGACGAGTGTGTGCGCAAACCGTGCCCTATGAACAGCAAATGTGTGGACACGCCGGGCTCGTTCAATTGCACATGTAATAAAGGATATAAGCGTGAAGGTAATTCAACGACATGGTCATGCAATCCAAACGGTCGAAAGTTCCCGCTTGCAGCCAAGCTTACCATTGGTACGCACACTATCTCCATATATTATTGTTATCTAGTTCTTAACTACTTAATTATATCACATTCCCATGATGGAAATTTCTAATTTTATTTTCTTGCGGGTTTCGTTATTTCCCCTAGCTATATCATTTCATTGAAACTAATGTCCATTATTTTCCAAACCGGATTCAAACTAGTAACTATGGTTTCATTCAAACAACAACCAAAGTAATAGTAAAGCCATTACTCGGAACAACATTCATTGGATAAGACCCATCTATTCCGATTCAACTTTAGATTAATTAAAACCAGCAATAAAAAAAAATATACACCCAACATTAAACCACGCCACCTTAAAAAAAGGTCGCTAGACTAGATGAAGGAGCAACCGAAACACATAAATCAATGTGAATATTAGGAACTGAAGCACGGCATTTTCAAAGAGGCACAATATTACCAACCGTCAAATTGTTTGGTGATGTCCTACTAATTAATAAAATATCTCTTATTTTCATTCTATATGCAGTCTCACATTATCGTTACTGTTGAAATAAATCAACCCTCAAATTAGATGTGACTATACATATCTCTTCTTGAAAAAAAATCATGCATTGCAAATCTTTTATGCATATATTCCTTTTCTGTTCGAAAACAATAAAAATTTGCAACTCTCCGATTTGATATGTTAATACTAGCAATTTCGAATTAGTTCACTAAAAAACATCTTATAAAACAGCAGTGATGTGCAAGATCATACTAGTATCATCAAAAATGTGAAACAACATATATGTAGAACATGGTCCCTTAATATTCTAACTATCTAAGCATAATATTTTGTTTAGTACACCGTATCAGTTCAAGCCATTCAATGTTGGTAAATATTTGTTGCGTTCCCGATTCACATTCCAAACAAACCACAATCCCATGTTCCATCAACTTCATTGCCACATCTCTCACACTATTAGTATTATTATTAACGTGTGATACTCCTGCCAAAACCACCCCTTTGATATCTCTAGAATCTAAGGGCCAATTTGGCAGCAAAGTTTATGCTTACCATTGTCAGCGTGTTAGAATAATTCTTATTAGACCTTAAACTTGGCTCCTAAACAGGCCATAAAAGTATATTTCCTATCATTGTACTGCATATCCTTTATTCTCTCATTCATATTCAATGTGAAACTGCAAACATATGACTTAGCATGCTACACATACTCATAGAGTTTCTGCAATGGTGGTTTTTTGCACCGGTTTCATATGACTTGGGGACGCTGTGAAGTGTTAACCCATTAACTGTCATGATCATGGAATTTAACATGGTGAGCCGCTTACTCTAAGCACCCTCAAACCCGATAAACGTCAGTTTTGGTTGACTCATGATACATCAAGTTAGATCCTCATACAAGTTAAATGATAATCTTTGACTATCATCTGATTCGTAATGTTTCTAAATTTTGCCCAAAATTGTGCCATTTAATTAGGTATCCCTTTGGTGATCACTTCATTATCCTACACATTATCTCGCGGCACTGACTTCTCCGAAACCTCGCCATGCCGAGCCCTTTTGGCCCATGGATTTATATATTGTCTTGGCTTTAGCATATGTGTGTTGTGCACATATAATCCTTTTCACCATTTTATTTTATTATTCGTTGTTTCAAAAATTATATTGCACTCGATCCCAATAACAAAATGAGTATTTTCCACTAATTTTCATAGTTGTCATCCCACGTTGCTTCTGAATGCCCGCCGCTCAATTTCCTACTGGGCTAGGATGGCTAACAAGGTCTCCTGGTACTCGTTCATCGTTGCTTGCAACATGCAAGTGCCAGTTGATCATTTTTTTTTGTATATCACTAATTAATTCCCATGCCAACATATACAAAGTCAAATGTCCAAAATTATAAAAATAGTTGGTAAAAGCCAGGATGAAAATCGATGGATAGATCATTCAGTACTAGGAATTGGGAGTTGATGTCATAGTAGACATGCTTTTCGGTTGCTTGGCCCACCAAGTGATTTTTGTGGAAGTTATAGAACCCTAAATTTTGTTTCATGTTTATTGTGATGGCCCTCATGGGGTATATAGAAGTACACGGAGAGGTGAGATCGACTTGGAGTACAGGTAGATGAATCTTAGTCTATCTCTAGAGTCTGTATACTATTCTAATAAATTCTAGGACAATAAGCTTTGTTTATAGCTCGTATTTAAGACGTGCATTTGGTGTCGTGTGACTGTGTGTGTGCAATCATAGATGTTGGTTTGAGCATAGTACGTGTGCGCTTGAATGCATCAAAGTTTGTTTGTTCAGTTAATAATCCTACAGGGACATGTCCTATAGAATACAACTAGAAGGATACCCCGCGCGTTGCAGCGTGAATCTTCTAAGAAATTATATTGTCTAAATGAAATGGTATAATACATATGTAATATGAATTGTCTGTAGAAGTATGCAATATTCAATTGGCCAAAATAGTTGAGATGCTAAATTTAATTCACATTATTTTTTATATTTGATGGCTATAAATTAGCTATGTGGACATTTTAATCAAAAAATGGTGACATCGATAGCTTGCATGCAAGGATACATCAATAATGAATGTTAGTGGAGATGACATGGATATTTGATTGGCTAATGGAATAGATGATGTGGATATCTTGCATGTAGAGATAGACTAACATTAATTGTAGTTAGTGGGATTTTGCTTTATAAGAAGTATAGATTAGTTTAAATACTCTAGATATGTTTATTTTTAAATACACCCTTGTTCACTTCTCAAGAAGATGACAATTGAATTACATGATTAATACTTTAGATATATTCTATTTGTACATGCAAAGCATTAATTTGTCATTTAGTAAAATACAATTTATTACACATGAATAATTGGTCGATAATTTGCAGGGATTGTCCTAGGTGTATCCTTGATAGTTATTGCTCTACTGTCAGCACTAGTTTTCTTCCAAAAGAGACAACTGGACAAATCATTTGAAAAGAACGGGGGTAAGATACTTGAGAATGTGAAAGGCCTGACCATTTTCACCAAGGAGGGACTAAAGAAAATCACAAGAAACAATTCAGACTTTCTTGGTAATGGAAGCTTTGGTAAAGTCTATAAAGGAATTCTCCCTGATGATACTATTGTGGCAGTCAAGGCATCTATCATTATAAATGAAGATACAAGGAAAGAATTCACCGATGAAGTGGAGATTCAGAGCAACATGATCCATAAGAATATTCTTCGACTTGTAGGTTGCTGCCTTGAGGTGGAGGTCCCAATGCTAGTATATGAGTTTGCGGCTAATGGAAGCCTCCAAGACATTCTCCACCAGAATAAAAACCAAGAACTTCCATTGGATTTGCGTTTGGATATTGCAATTGGGTCTGCGGAAGGATTAAAATACATGCACTCATCCACAACTCAAGCCATACGACATGGTGATGTCAAGCCAGACAACATACTCCTTGATGACAAGTTAACACCAAAAATCTCTGATTTTGGGTTGTCAAAGCTGATTAAAGAGGGACAATTTGCCAAGACAGTAGTAGGGTGCATGGGTTATATAGACCCGGTTTTCTTGAAAACAGGCCTTTTAACACAGAAAAGTGATGTCTACAGCTTTGGAGCAGTTCTCCTGGAACTCATTACTGGGAAGAAGAATGTATATGATGAGAACCAAAGCCTCATCATTGAGTTCTGTAAACTTTATGAGAAAGGCAATGGTGGGAGGGCTATGTTTGACAAGGAGATTGCAAATGAAGAAGACATGTTTGTCTTAGAGGATATTAGCAAACTAGCAGTTGAATGTCTATGCGAAGACATAGAAGTGCGACCAGATATGACAGAGGTGGCTGAGAGACTAGTTATGCTCAGGAGAGACAAGAGACTTAAGAATACACTCTCAACATATGGGCACTTGGAGGATATCACCATGGCTGGGTCACCCATGCAGCAACGAACCTAGCTACTATTCATGCCATTCTTTGGTGCAACTCCGCCCATTTACCAATGGTCAGTAAGTGCGCACTCACTCCTGTGAAGATTGGTTTCTGAGTGTTATGTTATTGTAACTTTATTGGCGCTCCTAGTGTTGTATGTGATGGCTACTTTGTGAGTATGTATACATTGCAGGTGTGCGTACTTTAGTTTAAGTTAATTCTGTATATGTAATTCTTATGTGGCTGATGGGTCTTATCCTACATTATGTATCTTTCATACCAGAGCAATGAAACAAAAAAGCTGCAATTAGTGGCACAAACTAACGGTTTGCCCTTGTAAGATTGTTCTACTCCCTACGATCTATATAAAGTGTCGTTGGTTTAGTACATGGATCGGAGGGAGTATGTGGTTGCACTGTGATCGCATATATATACGCGATTCTACAAGAAGACTTTTTTTTGGGAAATTTTATGGCGCAACAGCCTCGATGCTAGCTAGCCAGATCCCACGATTGGATCTCGCTAGCTCGGATAGATCTTTCGAGCAGACGGACGCCGCGCGAAGTGCATCAGGGAAGCAGGCGGCAGGTGTGCGCGATGTAGGCTCGTAGACGAAGGGGCCGAAGGTCGCCTGGTCGGGGAAGGAATCCCAGATGACGCGGCGGAGGAAGGATGCGTGGGGAGACATAGTTGACTTTTGTTTTGTGGGATCGAGCGCACGAAACGTTATTTGACCTAGGCGGTGGCAGAGGCTATAATATCAACTAGATTTAGATGTGCGCCTTGGCGCACGACCCCGTAGAATCCGCACCGATTTACATTTTTATAATGACAATGAAAATCCAGTGTAAAATATTAATTCATTTTGTAGCTTTTACAAAACAAAGTGGATAGCATGAAATTAGGTAAGGCAAACCAAATCAAGAAACAGAGTAGCACATACTTATATACATTCAGGAAAATAGAGAAATATTTTGGGGCTCACCTTGGCTCGCGGTAAAAGTTTGTAAAACACTATATTAAGGATCCATAGAAATCAAATGAAAAATCTATCCTATGGGTGAAACAATATGTAAATTTTCATTAATACAACATATTTTACTAAAAACTAACTGTATAGTCAACAACCTATCCATTGCTTGCCCCAAGGAGTTAGATTGGGGCTTCTCCAATAGAATGGTGTATACCATGGGAGTACCATCATTATGCTTTTGATGGTTATATTGTACAATGGCTTTAGAAGCTACCTTCAACATGACCCTGGATAAGGATCTCGTTCAACCTAGACTTTTCCACGTTGCCCACGAGGAGCTCCTCGTGCTTACCTCTGAGCTTAGCTCTGTTGTCCTTGCTTATCTCTGAGCTTAGCTCTGTTGTCCTTCGCCACGACGTTCAGGATAATCACGTTTGCAGCCTCATTAACAAAATGCTTTCGAACAAGTATTTCTATTCTAACTGTTTCAGGCATCTGCATACACAGGATCTAGGCGCTAAGGTTTGGAGGAGCGCAGCCCCTCAAGTGTAAGATTTTCAGCTGGCTTGGTTGGAAGAGACGTCTCCCAACCAACGAGAGGAGGTTCTGACATCGGCTGGTGGATTCTGCCCTCTGCCCTTCATGCCTGCTTGAGGAGGATGTCGATCACTTACTCCTGAACACCCCTCAAGCGCGGGAGATTTGGCATTCCTTCAACTACGACCTTGACGAACGCGGCATCGCCTACTTCCCCGACCTCTTCACCACCTGCTACCACAACATTGTAGAAACTACAGTTATCACCGCCATTCTCTAGAACATTTGGAAGCGGAGGAACTCTCTTGTTTTCGACAACCAAGACGATTCACTCATGCTAGTCACCCGTCGATGCATCAGTGACCTTCGACTTTGGGCTCATCGATGCTCCACACCTGCTTCGTCGTCTATGCTCATTAATTGATGTATTAGCTTTGAGCCTCCTTGAGCTCGCTGGTCCTTTTCACCCCCGTCCCCCTCCCGCTGTCCTCTAAAAACTTGTAATGGATCCGATTGTAACCCCAGGTTTTTGGCAATAAAGTTGTTCAGGCTAGCGTAAGCCCACCGTAGTCCCAGTAAAAAAATCTGAACGACATCCATGGGTTAGAAAAGGAAGGGAGATCATGACCCTGTACAATGGCTTTAGAAGCTGCCTTCATCGTGACCCTGGATCATATTAGCTAAGGATAAAATGTATGAGCCTTAACTCATACATAAAGAACATTTGTGCTTTCTTGTAATATTTACTTATACAGTTTGTGCTTTCGATTTTCTAGTTGCCATAAATAAAAGTTTAGGTTCTTATTTCGTGTGAGTTCAACATATGTCGCGGGCTTTTCTACCCCTAATTTTCATGCAAATAACAGGACATGCCACCGCTTAAGTCAAAACTGAAAAATAACGGTTCGTGCCTGCTCCCTTGTACGTTCGTGTGCCCTTACCTGTTGCTATGTCTACGACTATGTCGCACCTGTTCGCTCGCGTCGGTCAGTCAAACCAGCCCACGTCGGCCCATTTCCTCCCGTCCTTTTCTTTCTCCTTTCTCCAGGATGAGTTTCCTAGGAAGTCATTTTCTCCCAAATCGGATCCCATAGAGATTGAGCTGGTTAGTGTTTTGCCTCCTCGCCCACGAAAATCCACCAATATATAGCCCATCCGCTCCACCCGTGATTCTAACAAAATCGATCGCACGAACTCACCGGATTTCGCTCGCCGCCGAAGCTCGAAACCGAGCTTTTCATCAACAACGGATATCTAAGGTCGACAAATCATCCTCCAAAAAGCCCGCGATGCATAAATAGCAGCAGGGGTGCTCGCCAGTGTTGTCGCCTCACCAAAGGGAGTGGCCACCTGTCACACTTACGAGTCACCACCACAACGCCGCTCTCGGTTCACCCGTGTGGACTCCACAGCTTGGAAAATCCTATTTCCCGCCCATTAGGGGTGCTTAATACGCCTCGCCAGCCCACGGATATAAATGGGCCGGCCCAAGTACGTGGTGCCCGATGGTTTTTCTTTTTTCGGCTGCCATTCCGGTCCACTATTCTCTAGTTTTAACGATTTTTCCTGGTTCACGTGTGGTTTCCTTGGTTTTCTTCAGTGTCCTCAGTTTTTCCGTTTTGCCTTTTTTTGGAATTTTTCTCACTTCTCATTTCCGTTTCTTTTTAAAAAAATTGAAATTTTAAACTTCTTTCATTCAGGAACAATTTTTAGTTGAACAATATTTTAATCTATTTTTTGTTCAAATTCAGTTTTTCTTCAAATTTAAAATTTACACGGTTTCAAAATTTGTTCAAATACAAATTTTCTCTGTTTCAAATTTTTTGAACAAAATTTTATTCCTGAACAATTTTTAATTGAACTTTTTTGAATTTTTTGTTCAAATTCAATTTTTTCTTAAATTCAAAATTTGCTTAGGATCTAAATTTGTTCAAATTCATTTTTTGTTCAAGTTCGGATTTTGTTCATATTCAAAATTTGCTAGGATACAAATTTTTTCAAATTCAAAAAAAAATCACGAAATTTTCTCAGGATCTAAATTTATTCAAAGTCATTTTTGTTCGTATTCAAAATTTGCTAAGGAAACAAATTTGTTTAAATTCAATTTTTGCTTAAGTTCGAAAAAATCAAGAAGAAACTGCAGACACAGGGTTCGAAATCTTCCTGTACTACTCATATACCTATGAGCATATACTCTAGCATTTATTTTCTATAAGAACTCCTTACAAAATCTGAGAAACTCATGATTTTATTGTAAGTATAAATCTTTAGATGCAAGACATCTACATTATAGGCGGACCCAGCAAAATTTTAAAGCCTGGGCAAATAAGCTTAGTGTGCTAAATTTTTATCAAATACATATGAGAATTGGGGCAAAATAGGCTTGTCGTCCGGCCGGAAGCCTGGGCGGCTGCCCGGGCAAAAGGCATGGTAGATCCGCCTATGATCTACATGGTGGTACAAAATCTGAGAAACTCATAATTTTCTCGTAAGTATAAATCTTCAGGAAATGGAGATTAATCCCAAGGAGTCTATGCTTCTACAGATAACACTTTCTCCCAGCAGGCCTTACAGGTGGCCAAAGCCCCTTGCTGCTTTGGGTGTGATCCCTATGGCTTCACTATCTCTTGCTTCCATGGCGTCTTCTCTCCTGGATCAGCTCCTGGTGCAGCATGTTGCTCCATCGACACCTGCAAGCAGCTCTAAGCCTTGTGTGGCTTCGCACATCCCTCCGTTCTGGAACCCTGGCTGGAACAATCTGAGTGCAAGAGATGGAGACCTGCTGCCGAAAGAGATGATAAAGGACGGCCTCAGGTGCGTGGTTCAGCAGTACAAGTCGAGCTGAAACTGGGATTCTACTTCACCTCGGCCACCACTTGATGTCTTTCTTGATTTACCTTTAGGTTTTCCCTTTTGTTTCTAGCTGGAAAAAGGGCCCCTGTAATGAACTTTTAGTTTCCGCATCAGGGCATTCCTGTCTTTACTTTCAGAAAAAAAGATGGTGGTGATGTAAAAAGACTCTGGTTTCATTGATGAAAATGGAGCCGGGATCCCCTTGTTGGGGCCCTCTTGTCTAAAAAGAAGATGCAAGACATCCATGACACCCAATCGCATCAACTGACCCTTTCCTGTTTGCAATAAAACTGGACTAAATATTGTGTGTCTGGGCATATATTTTTGAAAAACTGAGAAATAACAAAGAGATCCTTTGATAGCCAAGGAAAATAGAACATGGACAAATAATTTTTCTTCCATTAAAAATCTGCTCACTTTTCTCTCACCCACACATCACAAACAACACACAAACAAGTGTATTAATACTTTTATTCAGAGAACATTTACCTAGTTTGCTTCAGGGTCTCAAACTCAAGTTCCTGTGGTAATTGTCCGAGCTACAGTATGCTCCAGCGACTGTCACATTCTTACATGCTTCTTGATGTTCGCCTGCAACTTGCCCCTTCGCCGCTTGCTATGCTGATGGATGGTCGTGGGCTCATCCTTCCTCCCCAACTCCTTGTGCTCCATGGTGAACTGGAATACTCTAAACACCTGATCACGATTGTATATTTTGTACATATTTACATAAAGGACGCAACAAAATAGAAAAGAACTACATAAGAATAAAGCAGAGTGCAAGGGAGAAAATCCCGAGCTATTTATGATCCATGGGAAAGAATACATGATCATGAAGTAAAGGAAGATCATTTTTTCCATGTCCCGCACCGCATATCTCTTGGACATTATATATATATATATATATATATATATATATATATATATATATATATATATATATATAGGTCTGTTATTCTCGAACCGGTTCGAGAATAACTATTCTCGAACCCTTTCTGAACTTCCGCGTGTTTTCCTAGTGAACTTCTCGACGGAATACCAGAATTGCATGTTCGTGCGGACAGTATTTTCACGATGATTTTCAAACCGCTTATCGGATTGATGCGTACAATATACCGTTGGATTCGCACGGAAATTTCGCAACTTTTTCGTGTTCATCGTTTTCCCAAATTCTCTACTGTTTAGAAATAATTTTAAATATACGAAACGATGTTTTCGCGGATTTCTCTATTTCTGCGCAGTTTTGGGGTTCCAGTTTTCAAACCGTTTATCGGAATGATGCGTATGATATACCGTTGGAAAGGTGCTGACTAGGCGCACCTTTTTCATGAAGAACACTTTTCCAAATTCTTTACAGTTTAAGAGCAGATTTGAAAATACGTGATTACGTTTTTCGAACTTCTCGGTTTTTCGAACTGTTTTTTGGGGCTAATTTCCGAACCACTTATCGGAATTTTCCAAATGATATTGCGTTGAAAAGATATTGATTAGGCAAATCTTTTTCATGTTGAATGTTTTTCCAAATTCTAAATGGTTTTAGTTTAATTTTAGAAATACATAAAAGTGAAGATAACGCCGACACAAGAACATTTCGAAATTGGCTCATCTAGATTGATTAGGTGTGGCATTGCGATATGTTGGAGTATTAGTAGAGTTATATTAGTGCTAATTATAAGTTGAGTTGGTCGATTTGCGCAATCGGTGGTTGTACGGACGATTTCTATGCGTATGATTTCCGTCCAGAAAAACAGAGTGTATGAGGTGCTCGAATATAGAAGTAAACTTCCTTTATATCTGTTAGTGAACTTCCGATCGCGGTATAAAAGTTTCTGGCATGTAATAAAATTATAGCGAACTTCGTGGATGTGAACTTCTTCTCCCCGAATCCGAACTTCCCGACGGACTTCAATATTGTACGGGCGAACTTCCAAAAGTTTGGTCTAGTTTGAAGTGAACTTCGGAAAATATAGCGAACTACCGTCGCATCCGCACTATCCGAACTTCCCTTCTCTCGCATCTGAACTTCCAGACGGACCTCAACATTGTAAGAGTGAACTTCCATTTCAAATATGAACTTCTATACGGGGAGTGAATTTCCGTATGGAGGTAAATGAACTTCCCGGTGGTGGCAAGTGAACTTCTGAAAATATTGCGAACTTCCACATGTTTGAAATGAACTTCCGAGTTGTTTTGTCTTTTGTTCGAAGTGAACTTCCCAAAATAATGTGAACTTCTATATTTTTGTGTTCGAAGTGAACTTTTCGATTTTCATGTTTAGTTATGCAACAGTCTTCTGAACTTCTGAATTCGGTGAAGTGAACTTCACCAATCTGCGAAAGTGAACATCTAAATTTAGGCGGATGTGAACTTCCCATTTTTGAACTCTAGAAAAAATTTCTAAACTTCTGAATTTTGCGAGTGTGAACTTCCAAGTCTTTGTAGATGTGAACTTCCTGATTTTTTGAAATCTGGAGAATTTCATAATTTTAAAAAATTTCGTGTATGTGAAACATCCAAGTTCCGTAGATGTGAACTACTGAGTCTTGTAGATGTGAACTTCCTGTTTTTTTGTACTCTAGAGATTTTTTGTACTCTCGGTCTGGTTGGGGCGCCGCCGGAGGAGCTGGGAGCAGGGGCGGGAGGTAGACTCCCTGGGGCGACAGTGGTGCCTCCGACGCGCTGGTGGGGATGGCGGGGCCGTGCGCGTGGCAGGTGGTGGGGCGGTGGAGGTCATGCGCGCCGCAAGTGACGGGGCGGCGAGCCCGCGCGCCGCGGTGGTGGGGGGCGGCGGTCGCCGGGTGGCGCGACAGTGGTGGGGGCGGCGGTCGCCGGGGCGGCGCGGCAGGTGGTGGGGGCGGCGGTCGCCGGGGGCGCGACGAGTGGTGGGGGGCGGCGGTCGCCGGGTGCCGCAGCCAGGTGGTGGGGGGCGGCGGTCGCCGGGGGCGCGGCAGGTGGTGTGGCGGCGGTCGCCGGGGCGCGCGGCAGGCGGAGTGGGCGGCGGCAGCCGGGGCGCGCGGCAGGTGGTGGGAGGCGACGCGCGCGGGAGGTGGGAGGCGCGCGGGGCGAGAGGTGGGTTGCGTGCGGGGTGGGAGGTTCGCTTGCCGAGTTGGTTTGGGGGGGGGGTTCTAGAATAGCTATTCTCGAACCCCCTACTCGGCTAACCTCAACCCCCGACCAAACCGAACCCCCTTCTACTGCCTGCGCTTCTTCCTCCCAACCACCCTCGACCCGCACGCCATCCCCAAATCCTGCTCGCCTTCTGGTTCCCCGCCGCCGGTCGGTGCCGCCGCGCTGTCTCCCGGCCCCGACCCTCCACCCCCACCGGCGAGGCCCCTCCACCCCCACCGGCGCGGCCCCCCTCCACCCTCGACCGGCGCGGCCACCCACCCCTTCCCCTCCGGTGCGCCGTCTCACCCCTTCCCCTACGACGCCTGCGCCGCCACTGATCCACGGATCCGATCCTCCCGACGCAGCGGCGCCGCCCACGACCTCCCGCGGCCGCACGCCGCCACCGGTCCACGGATCCCGGCCTCACGCCGGAGCGGCGCCGTCCACGACCTCCCGCCGCATCGCGCCGCCCTGCCCACCTCCACCTCGCCCGCCGCCGGCCTACTCCGCCTCTTGTGCCCGCGGCATCCCGCGCCACCGGGGCTCTCGCCTCACGCAGCGCGACCACGGTGAGTCCACTTCGCCCCGCCATGGGAGACTAGCTAGTGCGGCGCGACCCGAGAGTCCACCTATGGCAGCCAGAGGAGGTCACTGTGTTCGGCGCGCGAGTCCACCGCGTGAGACTAGGAAATCTACCGTTCACCACTAATTTTGGCGACCGGCTCTGCCTAGCCCCCTCCCCTCCTCGACCTCCTGTCCAACGACCGGCGCCAGTGGACGAGTACACAACAGGGTTTGGCGCAGTTCACATTAGGCTGTGGTGTATTTATTCGCCGGAATAGTGCTGATGTCCTGCCCACTCGTGTAAGACAGAAAGAAATGTTGGCAAGGCGTCGCTGCCTCGATTGAGTTCTTCCACAATCCTCGACCAACTGAACTTCAATGCACACTCGTGTGGTCTGAAGTGACGTGTTGTTTTAGTTCTCCTGATGAGCCCCGCTTCTTGATTTGTTTGCATTCGTGCAATTGCAGCAGTGAGCTGAGCAATAGCGAAGCAGCAGCTTGAGCCGTTGATTAATTTGCTAGTCAATACATTGATGTTGTTTACTAGTTTGTCTCTAGAGTTTCTTTGTTCTTTGATGCTTCTTTGTATGTATTTGATACATAGAAATAGAGGTTGATGCCTTCGGGGTGGTACTAAAAAAAGTAGTTCACCATTGGCGAATTCGCTTATTATTTTCCAGGAGTCCGTTTCATACTGCCTCTTTTAGTTCAAAAGTGAAACAGAAAAAGTGTTTGCTTTGAAGTTAACTTGTATTTATTTAAGGGATAAGTTCAAGTAGTATGGCTTGAGGAGTTTAGGCACTGCATATTTTTTTGCCTCAACATGCTGGAGTACTAGATCATGTAGTTGAGCTAGTACCAGACTACTAGTGTACATCTATTTACTAATAGACATGGAGTTCAGTAGCTCACTGAAAACACACAAACATGTGCAGGTGAAAAACACATCAGATAGCACGTGTCAAGTTCATTTTGTTTGCCGGTGGAGTTCGCTTATCAATCGGAGGATTTCACCATTTTAAATTGGAAAACTTGAAATTCATTCATGAGGAATAAAAGTTCACATTTTTTCGACCACGAAGTTCACTACATCATCCTTAGGGATCGCCGATGTTAGTTCACTTCGTTTTTCGAGAAGTGCTATATCGATAAAAGTTCACTTCGTGCAGCCAGTAATTTCAGTTTTGTTCACCCAAAAGAAGTTCACTTCTTTCGTCGATTGTCGACTTAATTTGTTCTTGGGAAGAACTATGTTTCTAGAATAACTTCCACAAGAATTTGTCTATCTGTGTTGATGTTCCTATAATTTACAAAAAAATATTCTTGCAATTGCTATAGAAGTTCGCTCTTTGTTCTAGACCGATTCAGTACATTAAAAACACATGTTCACTCTTGTTCAAATTCTGGTGCATCCAAATTGCTTAATGGATTGACTCTATACTACCGATATTTAGAAGCTACCTCTGTTTCTTGAATCATTAGGCCGAGAATATGGATACTGCTTGTTGCTCCTCCACTCAAAATTGATCTGCAGAGCACCGAAAGAAATCAACGTAATGAGGAAGTCCGCTTCTATTTTGTGTCGAGTTTGATTTGTCTATCACCGAAGTTCGGGCTTCGTTTGAAAAATGGTCCTCGTTGGTCCGCGCCGCAAATTTGGAAATTATTTCGGTGAAACTTCTATAGTCAACATAAGAAGTTAACTTTCCTAACTCGGGAGTTCGCTTTTTATCGTGGAAAAGGTTTCTTTTAAGGAAGCTGCAAATAGTTCCCTACAAAAAGAAAGGAAAGTTCACTATCTAAAACCTCAGAAGTTTATACTACACTAGTTTTTGTATTGTACATATTGCGTTGGTTATTTGGGTATCTAGTTCTTCATGGCATGCTAGTTTTTTTATTTGTACTATTTAAAGCATAATGACTTACAAGTATAAATCATTAAACCATCTCTACTATGCTTATTTAACTACCTTCTTCTTGCCGGTAATGATCTAGAAGTGCCGATGCATTGATTACTGCCAAACTCGGAATGTTTTTTGACTATTAGAGACTAAAGTTCATATTGGATGGTAGCTCTTCCTGACTTGATGAATTTTGCACATATCTTGCGTTAATGATTGGTAAATTTGTCATTTGTCTTTCATATAGTCCCCTAGCATCGGTCTCCTTCAAGTGACCCTTTTTATTTTATTTTACAAATAAATCATCTCTAAAATTAATTACAGGCAGTGCACTTATGACACCTATGGTGAGTTCACTAGCGCTCATCGCTAGAGTTCGCCAGGAGCTGTGGCGGGAGTCCACCTTGAAGCGTAGCACCCGCAGGTCGTGAGTACTGTTCTGATTCGCGAGGTAGTTTTCTAGCTCTTATGATTACTATATGATCAAGGTACTATACTGAAAATTGCAGGAAGTAGAGTCGTTTACCTCAAATTAACTCCCATGTATTCATAATATGAAGTCCACATTAGGTTTATAACGGGAATACCATGTCGTGCAAGTCCACCATGTTAAAAGAAACCATTGCTGGGTAGTTCAGGACGTCTAGACTGGGGATTCATTCTTACTATGTATGTCCCGATGTGTTTCGACTATATAAAAAGGTAGAGGTTCATTTTGCTTACGAAGAAAAGTTTACATATCATTTTGTAGAAGTTTTATTTCGTGGTGAAAGCTTTGCCATAAGTTCACCGTCACCCAATCTAGAAAAAAATAGCATCTCTATTTATACACATAAAATTAATTCATATGTGGTTTATTTGTTCTTTGCTATGGAGAAGTTCACTTATTTGTTCCCGAAAAGTTCACTCTTCTTAGGTTAGTCGTGTGTATGTGTGTTCGCTCTATTCTCATATGGAGTTCACTCTTTTATTTTTTGATGGAGTTCACACTTTTATTTTTCTGAAGTTCAGTTTGGTGCACGGCTCGTTCGTAGAGTTAGTGCGGGAAATTCAGATATAAAAACTGCTGCTAGTGTTGTACTATATTTCTTAACCGCTGCCTTGTGTGATTTTGTTCATAAAGATTGTTCAGCTTTGTATTTGAGCAAATGTTGGACGATCGCAAAGCACATAGAAAACAATTTCACGGAGTTCACATATGAAGTTTACTCATTTTTGTTTGGAAATTTGTTGTTTCATACACTGTGAAGTTCACTTTTATTTAAAATGCAAGTTCGCTTGTCCAACCTAAGTATGGACTAGTATAGGTCACATTATTCAGAAAGGGAAGTTCACTTTTATTTAAAATGCATGGATATAACTGAACCATAACGTGAGTGGCTTGCTAGCGCTACACAATATGCAGTTTAGAAAGAGTGCGCAGTTTAGAGAGTTAGCGTTCAGAAAACTCATTTTTACGGGGAAGTTCAGTAAGTCCAAGATTAAATATAGAATATGGTGTTTAATAAGTGCACTTCTTCTAATCCGTGAAGCTCACTTCTCCTAATCTGTGAAGCTCACTTCTCTTAATTTGTGAAGTTCACATCTACTGCTATTTTGCATGTCCTATAACTGTTTGTTGTAATGCCTAAGAGTGAGCTATTACGAAAGTTAAGAAATATGATGGTTGCAAGTTCTTAATTTCTGCAACTAGTAGTTCTTAATATCAACAATCATCAACGTATATGGAAAACCACCTATGTAATGTATGTGGTCTTATTCAATATTCCAGTTTGGTGCGGAATTTTCTTTTCTATGTCAAAACTACTTGTTATGCTTATGATACTGACTATCATTTTTGAACTCCCCTTTTGATGAATGAGGGTTCGAGTAATTTGTTTTTCACAACATTGGAACAAGCTATCTAGGGTCTGAAGTATCCCGCGCATTGAAATGAAACTCGTTAGCAAGAGCAAGACAGATGAATCCGCATCTATTTTTCGAATGGATGATTACACTAAAAAATGATTGTTATGCAAAGGCTCCCGTAATAATACAAAGTATATGTCTGGAAGTGCACATAGGAGAAAATAGGTAGTTCATTGTATATAAAATAAATAGATGTGCTCTTCTTTTTGTAACTTTACCTTCTTCCGTCCAAAAAGTTTCATCATATAGTTTGTTTGTTATTCACAGGAAGTTCATTCATTAGAGGAAGTTCACTTTGGATTGAAAAATAGTTATATCAGGACGCACATGGATCCCTCCAATTGAAGAAGTTGTCTAGTGAGGTGTTGTTCCTCGATTTGTGTAGTTTCTTACCAGAGAAAGGCATGAACCAAATAGACTTATAACTGTGGCGTCTTTCTTTTTTACTTCTGTAGTTTGAAGCCTCCATCTGTGATGTGCGGCCCACGACTAGGAAGGCTTCCATGCAGTCGCAGGGAGTCCTTACCATTTGAAGTGTGAAGAATAGCTGGACTCCCTACCCTGAGCAAGTGCCTGAACGCTCCCTGGGGCGCTTCTGAACTTCTCCTCCTCGCCATGTCCCGTGAAGGTAAGTGGAATTTTTTCCCTACATGTGTATGCTTTCATGTCTAAAGGGAAAAACTATGTTTCTAGAAAAATTTCCACAGGAATTTGTTTTTCTGTGTTGACGCTCCTATAGTTTACAAAAAATGTTATTGCAATTGCTAAAGAAGTTCACTTATTGTTCTAGACCGGTTCAGTATGTGAAAATAAGTTCACTTTTGTTTTAATTAAGGTGCATCTAAATTGCTTAAATAGACTGACTTCATATCTACTGATATTTAGAAGCTACCTTTGTTTCTTTATAATCATTTTGCCGAGGTATGAATAGTGGTTTCTCCTCCTCTACTCAAATTTCGACTAAAGATCAGTAATAGAAATCGGCACATTCAGGAAGTTCGCTTCTATTTGAGTGGAGCTATATTTGTATATCTACGGAGGTTCAGTTTCCCTATTGGACATATTGCCTTGGTTCTTTGACTATCTAGTTCTTCATAGCAAGTTGGTTTTTATTGCCATTGTTTAGAGCATAATGTCTTACAAAAGGCTTCTGTTGCCTTTGATTTTATTTTGACCGTACTTGCTTGTGTTTTTCATAGCACTGGGCGGTTCACATGTTAACTGTGAGCAGTTCGGTTATGCCAAAGTATATATGTTATCATCAAATACTCCTTTGTTCGTGGAAAAGTTCGGATATTTCTCAGAGAAGGCGTAATCCATGTTTTTGAGAAGTGCACTAAGTAGAGTATAGAAATAATTATTAGCATAGAGTTATCAGAAAGTGACTTACAGCCATCTTGTTGTTTCAGGTAAAATCTCATGTGAATTTGAGAAACCCAAACGAACAGATGGTATATCAGCCTCAGATAATATAATGAAGATTGTTGAAGATTATACGAGTATGTTACGCCTAATCTGGCTATTGCGTACAACAGAAATGATGGTGACAAGCTGGGCTGCTATTTCAAGGTCACTTGCTAGCGTATTCAGTATAAATTTACTCGCGAACCGCGTCTGGCTGGGTTGTGAAAACAGATGCAACAGACTTGCTCAATGACCTGTTGTGTAACTATGAACTTGTGGCTGCTATGTGTGTGTGATTTTCATTTACAGATTGAGTGTTTTTTTTATGATTGGAAATGTATTCCTGTGACTTGCACTTCGTTTACAGTACTTTCACTCTTTGATTTTGCTACTATGTGCACTTTACCTTTGGTTGTCAAGTTCACTTGGTTAGCTCCAGACAGTTCACTTTTCTTTCCCAGGTTCATTGGTACTTTTTTCGCTTGGAAGTTCACATTAAGTGCGCTGCGAGTTCAGCACAATTGCCACAAAAAGTTAGCCTTGAACATGTCGGAATTTTTTCTGTTTAGTTGTGGAGAAGTACTAATAATTATTAGTTTAACTTTTACTGCTGAAATTTAGTTAATGCAACTGGAAAGTTCAATTTTGCCATCCATGATATGTTTGTGTTAATGCATGTACAGGGAATTACATGATTTAGGTTACATATGTGTACGACAGTTCACTAGGACAACGGAGAAAGTTCATTACAAAAAAAACAGTACAATACACACTTATTCGAGCATTCAAAGTGAACATTCTGTTGACACACTTATTGGAGCTTTGGAGGAAGTTCACTTTCATATTGGAGTAATTCATGTACTTTGAATATTCATGTAACTTTTATACCCCGACTGGAAGTTCACTAACAAATATCAAATAGTTCACTTACATATTAAAGCAACTCATGTACTTTGGATATTCATGAAACTTTTATACCACGACTGGAAGTTCACTAACTGATATAGAGAAGTTCACTTCCATATTCGAGCAGCTCACGTACTCTATTTTTATGGGCGGAAATTATAGGCATAGAAATCATTCATATGGCCTCTGATTGCGTAAATTGATCAACGCCACATACAATTAGCAATCATATAACTCTATTAATACCCCAACACACCACAAAACCGCACCTAATCAATCTAGGTGAGCCAATTTCAAAAATATTCTCGTGTCGGCGTTATCTCCGCTTTTGCGTATTACAAAAATTAAACTTAAACCGTACAGAATTTGGAAAAACCTTCAACACGAAAAAGGTGCGCCTAGTCAATATCTTTCCAACGCAATATCATTTGGAACATTCCGACAAGTGGTTCGGAAATAAGACCCCAAAAACAGTACGAAAAACCGAGAAGTTAAAAAAGCGGAATCACGTATTTTCAAATCTGCTCTTAAACCACAAAGAATTTGGAAAGATGCTGTACATGAAAAAGGTGCGCCTAGTCAATAGCTTTCCAATGGTATATCATACGCATCGATCCGATAAACTGTTTGAAAACTAGAACCCCAAAACTGCACGAAAATAGAGAAATCCGCGAAAACGTTGTTTTCTATATTTAAAATTAGTTTTAAACAATACAGAATTTGGGAGAACAATGAACATGAAAAGGTTGCGAAATTTCCGTACGAATCCAACGGTATATTGTATGCATCAATCCGATAAGCGGTATGAAAATCAACATGAAAATAGTGTCCGCACGAACATGCAATTCTGGTATTCCGTCGAGAAGTTCACTTGAAAACATCCAGAAGTTCATAAGTGGTTCCAGAGAAGTTCAGATGCGACGGAAGTTTGCTATATTTTCTGAAGTTCACTTCAAACTAGACTTAAGTTTCGGAAGTTCGCCCTGTAGAATATTGAAGTCCGTCAGGAAGTTCAGATTCAGGGAAGAAGAAGTTCAGATCCATGTACCGGGAAGTTCAGAAAGGGTTCGAGAATAGTTATTCTCGAACCGGTTCTAGAATAGCAGACCTATATATATATATATATATATATTATAGCCGCAACATAAAATAGAAGTATCTGCTAAACATGCAAAAAAATCAAGTTTCATAGTCATTCTCGAAATTATATCTATCTGAAGAGCTTTCTTTACTTACTGCTTAATAAGAGATTAAAGATCGAATTAGCTAAGCTAAGCTATGCACTAAAAACTAAAGGACCATCAAGCTTGATATTGCCACAAATGTGAAGTATGATGATAAGCTTTTCTTAATTAGTAAAGAAACCTCGCCACATAATAGACAAAAATTATTGAGAGTGGAAGGAACTGCAAAAGATCAATGAGGAGTTCAATAGGTGGAACAGAAAAATAACTGACAACAGCTTGGAAAATAGTCGCGTAGATGTTGACAAACACCATCTTGGAAGATTATTAGGAACGAATATAATTTGAGTATTTGGCTAACGGTATGATGGGATATAAAAGACCTTATATTTAGCTAACAAAATACAGAGGCCCACCAGGCCGCAGGACACTATGTTAAAGGACTAACATGCAACCGATCATGATTCCTATCACTTAAGCACCAATATAAAAATGATGATAGAGGATGAAAATATATTATTAAAACAGATCATGATCCGCGCGCTGTATTTGGTCGAACCTGGACAGAGAATAAGGACCTTACCATGATATGATGAACCACAAACTATGCACAACTTGAAGCTCCACTTTTGCACCAATAAAATTCAAAACAGGTCATTATCAATATCCATTCACTTCGTTATGCGTATCAAATTTGCAATTGGGATAAAGAAAATTTATTACTAAACAAACAACATAGCACAGTATTACATGGATCAATCTCTCCTGCACCATTCCCATGGTTTGACAAGCAGTCTGAGAATGTCTTTGCCTAAATCACCCCAGCAAAAAATCCGTGCTCTCGTTTCTCCTTTCTTTAGTCCTCTATTGATTCTTGATTGTAATCTTGGCGTCATGTTACTATTAAAGAGAGCATCAGGGGGTGGGGTCAACACCAAATACCAATATTTTCTGATTTAGAAAGCTATTAAAATGTATCCTTATATCCACACTTTTTCAAAATGACTTATCTTCGTATCTGTATCGGTGCTGCGTAGTTGATCATTGCAATATGAGATCTTACTATAGCTAAATCATTTTACTGGCATGCTCAAGCGAACTTTGACACTTTCTATTGTAATTCTGCCCGCACCTCTTTTACTTGGTAAAAATCAGAACAATTCAGCTGAAGTACACTGATGCTAAAGAAAGCCTCTTGGAAGCTTCTCAAAAGGCAATGATGGCAGCTCGTGTCTTTAGGATTCAGTGGCAAGAAATGGGCTATCATAGTAAGGTCGCTTCTCGGGAGATCCCGTAGAGGACTATTTTCATGCGTAAACGAATGAAGCGTTGATACCTTATTTTGACCATACAAAATGTCACAATACTGGAAAGGTCTAGTCATAAGATTTGAATTGTTGGTCTATAGGCAGCCAGGATAGGGGATTTGGAGTTGTTTAGAGCATCTATAATGTTAGTTCTGCAATGCTAATTAAAATGATTCACAAAAAAACTGAAATACTGAATATTTAACATAAATACACAATTGGCTACTGTTACAAAATTTTGAACTACACATCTAGAATGTTAGTTTTGCAGCTGCAAATTAATTGAGGGAGAGTTGAGTTAAAGCTTCTTGACGATGTTACAACCATAATACCCGTTAAAACAGTCAGAACATGCCCCTAATCCTCACCTAGGCGTAGTTAACTTCTACTAAATGTGAACTCACCAAAGAACCATACCATAAGAGGGAGAGAGAGAGGGAGGAACCTTTTCATCTTGCGGAAATATTTGTTAGCTTCTCCCGTGATGATCCGTAATAGGGGCTCATCCTTCTCTAGGCTGCCTTAGTCCCTTACAATAGCTAGTGGCCCGCGGCCAGCGGCCATTACAGCAACCTCAAAATACAAACAGTTACACCTGAAATCAACATGAAACAAACATAAAATTTCAGAAGGTACCCCTAATTATCACCTAGGCATTCATTGCGGAGTTCTACCAAATGCGAACTCACCAGCAAACATACCGTGAGAGAGAGAGGCACCTTTTATCTTTGGTGTTAAAACTAAACAAACAAAGGGATGCAAATTTATCTTTCCTCTTATTTTATTCAACTAACACTAAAACTTGTAGAGAAGCTGCTCAAGATTTATTTCTTCGAACATATTCTTCTACTCCAAAAGTTTTAATATCTAAATTAAAATGTACAATTCTAAAAAAATGCACAAGGATCCAAGCCAATTACCTTCATGGATGGTATGAGTATGAGCAGATCCCAAAATGATAAAAGGTATCATATTATCTATCATCACCAGGCACCATAGCCAGCAGACTGCATCGAAGATAACCTGCCATTCCAGTTACCAAAACTCAGCTCTGGTGCAGAATTATTTAGTGTGGTATTGATACGTCCAAAACGTATCTACTTTCCCGAACACTTTTGCTATTGTTTTGCCTCTAATTTGTGTATTTTGGATGCAACTAACACGGACTAACGCTGTTTTCAGCAGAACTGTTCTGGTGTCTCGTTTTTGTGCGGAAATCCAACTTTCAGGAAAATCCTCGGAATTTATGCGAAGGCCCTATTTTCCCAGAAGACTCACGGAGCCAGAAGGACAAGTCAGGTGGAGGCCCGAGGGCCCCACACCATAGGGCGGCGCGGCCCAGGGGGGCCCGCGCGGCCATGTGGTGTGGCCCACTCGGCTGGCCTCCGACGCCCCCCTTCGGACTATTTATCGCCCTCGACCTAAAAACGCACGGGGAGAAGTTGAAGTCGCCAGAAACCCTCCAGAACGCCGCCACATCGCGAAACTCCGTCGCGAGAGCCAGAAGTCTCCGTTCTGGCACTCCGCCGGGACGGGGAATTGGAGGAGATCATCACCGCCATCACCACCGACGCCTCTCCATCAACCAGCAATGTTTCCCCCATCCATGTGTGAGTAATTCCCCCGCTGTAGGCTGAAGGGGATGGTAGGGATTGGATGAGATTGGTCATGTAATAGCATTAGATTGTTAGGGCATAGTGCCTAGTGTCCGTAATTGGTACTTTGATGATATTGTTGCAACTTGTTATGCTTAATGCTTGTCACTAGGGACCGAGTGCCATGATCTCAGATCTGAACATGTTATTGTTTCATCATGATATTCATTGTTTATGATCTTACCTGCAAGTTGTATACACATGTCGCTATCCGGAACCAATGGCCCCGAAGTGACGAAATCGGGACAACCGGAGGGGATGGTAGTGACGTGAGGATCACATGTGTTCACGGAGTGTTAATGCCTTGCTCGGTACTCTATTAAAAGGAGTACCTTAATATCCGAGTAGTTTCCCTTGAGGCCCTACTGCCACCGGCTGGTAGGACAAAAGATGTTGTGCAAGTTTCTCATTGCGAGCACGTACGACTATAATTGGAACACATGCCTATTGATTGCTTTGTACTTCGACACCGTTTTATTATTATCCGCAAATGCCCTCGCTATGATTGTTATATGAGTTTCTCTCATCCATGCAACGCCCGTTATCCATCCCCGTGCCTACGGTATTTTAATCCCGCTCGTTTACTATAATTACTACCGCTGTCTTCGCTACTCTGCTGCTCGTTATTTTACTATCGCTATCGCTTATAAAACTATTACTATCGATAAACTCTTGCGAGCAAGTCCGTTTCCAGTGCAGCTGAATTGACAACTTCGCCGTTAAGGCTTCCAAGTATTCTTTGTCTCCCCTTGTGTCGAATCAATAAATTGGGTAATACTACCCGCGAAGACTCGCTGCGATCCCCTATACTTGTGGGTTATCAAGATCGTTTTCCGGCGCCGTTGCCGGGAGCATAGCTTTATTTGGAGGTTCACTTGGATTGATATTGTTCGCTGCAAATTCTCCATCATGGGTAAATCTCGCGATCCTAAAGTCGCCATATTACCATCCACTACAAGAAAAGGTACAACTCTGAGTACCTCTGCTGCTCTTGATTCACCATCTGTGATAAGTCAACTTGTTTCACCGCCGCAAGCTTCACTTGCTGGTACTTCTGCTGAATCTGAAAACTCTTATAATATTGATAATGTTTCTGCTATGCTTGATGATAGTGGTTCGTTGGGATCCTTTCTAGATGCTACAATTGCTAGGTCTAGACAAATTGAAAATGCTGAAACTCCTAATGTTACTACACCTGTTAGTTCACCTGAGTCTGTTGATTATTCTAGTGATGATCCTGATGAGGATTATGTGGAGCTTAATGATGATTTTATTAATAGATGCAATGCTACTACTGATGCAAGAAAAATTAAAAAGTTTCTCGCACAATATACTGTTAGACATAAGTTATCTCCTGATCCTGAATTTGCTACATCTCCTATATGCATTAAGGATAAAGATTATGATTTTTCTCTTGATCTATCTCACATGGCTATTGTAGAGAAAACACCCTTTTGTGGTACTGAAAAAGAAAGTGATGTAGAACACATGATTGAACTTTCTTCTATGAGTAGCTTGTTTTCTGATGATGTCAAGATGCGTACTTACTTTGTCGCTAAAATTTTTCCTTTCTCATTAAAGGATGATGCTAAAACTTGGTATAATAATTTGCCTCCTGGTTCTATTAAAAATCCAACTGATTTGCGTGATGTTTTCTTTCGAAAATACTTTCCTGCTAGTGCTCAACATATTGCTTTACAGAAAATTTATAGGTTTGACCAGGGAGATGAAGACAAATTACCTGAGGCTTGGACAAGATTTTGTTCTCTTATCAGAGCTCGACCTGGACATGACTTAGAAAAGAATGATCTACTTGATATATTCTATAGTGGACTAACCATTGAATCTAGAGCGTATTTGGATAGTTGTGCTGATTGTGTTTTCAGGAAAAGAACTCCCGACGAAGCTGAAGAATTATTGGCTAGAATAAGCCGGAATTATGATGATTGGACTACGCCTGAACCAACTCCAACACCAATATTGAAGAAGAGGGGTTTAATTGAATTGAATGATGAAGATATGAGGGAAGCTAAGAAGTCTCTCAAGGAGAAAGGTATTAAATCCGAAGATGTGAAGAATCTACCTCCCATAGAAGATATATGTGAGACAATTCCCCTTCATCCATGATTGAGGTAAACTCCCTTCAACGCTTTACTAGGGAAGATATTCCGTATTCAAAACCTCCTGCTCAATGCTTAGATGAGTTTGATAATTATATTGTTAAGCAAGAAAATTTTAATATAAGAGTAGAGAATCATCTAATGGAAAATTCTCAAGCTATTAGCAATTTGCATGATATTGTGGAGAGAACCTCCAATGATGTTAAGATGCTTGTTAAACATTTTCAAATGGTTCAAACTCAAATTGATCAACTCACTAAAGTGCAAAATGACTTGTTAAAAAATAATTCTAAAGAGAAACATGCTTATGAAGTAACAACTAGAGGCGGTGTCTCTACCCGGGATCCTCTATATCCCGAAGGGCATCCCAAAAGAATTGAACAAGATTCTCAACGCATTGAACCTAGTGCTCCTTCTAAGAAGAAAAAGAAGAAGAAACATAAGAATGTTGTAGAATCCTCTGAACCTGTTGATGATCCTAATAGTATTTCTATTTCCGATGTTGAAACTGAAAGTGGTAATGAACATGATAATGGTAATGATAATGATAAGAATGATGCTTCTGATAAAGAAGAGGTTGAAGATGAACCTGAAAAGCATGCTAAAAATAAAAAGTATACTAAAGAAGATTTTATTGCTAAGAAACATGGTAATGAAAGAGAACCTTGGGTGCAAAAGCAAATGCCTTTTCCTGTTAAGAAACTAAAATCAAAGGAAGAAGAACACTATAATAAATTTTGTGATTGGATGAAACCTTTATTCTTGCAAATACCTTTGATCGATGCTATTAAATTGCCTCCTTATTCAAAGTATATGAAAGATATTGTTACTAACAAAAGGAAAATCCCCAATGAGGAAATTTCCACCATGCTTGCTAATTACTCTTTCAATGGCAAAGTTCCAAAGAAGTTGGGCGACCCGGTATACCTACTATTCCTTGTTCTATTAAGAATAATTATGTTAAAACTGCTCTATGTGACTTGGGAGCCGGTGTTAGTGTTATGCCTTTTTCTCTCTATAAGAGACTTTATTTAGATAAGTTGATACCTACTGATATATCTTTGCAAATGGCTGATAAATCTACTGCTATCCCTGTTGGTATATGTGAGGATGTTCCTGTTCAAGTTACTACTAACTGCTTGATATTAACTGATTTTGTTGTGTTAGAAATGCCTGAAGATGATAATATGTCTATTATTCTTGGGAGACCTTTTCTTAACACCGCAGGGGCTGTTATTGATTGCAACAAAGGGAAGGTTACTTTCAATGTTGATGATAAGGAACATACCATTTATTTTCCCAAGAGGATTGAGAAAGCATGTGGAGTTAATACTATCTCCAATGTGAGAACTATCAAAGTTGGAACTATTGATTGTCCTATATATGAGCCTAAAGAAGAATATCAAACTCTCATAATTGGATCCATATCAATTCAATACAAGGTAACATGATTGATTTGAGGTTTATTTCTTCATATGTTATGTAAAATTTATTTGGTGGCAAGACTTGATCAACCTTGTTAACAAATACTTTTTATATGCATAGAGGGGTAAACAACATCTCTTTCTTCCTCCACTTGTTTTAATTGCTGTAGCACTTTTGATTTGAAAGGTTCCTTAGTTAATTAGAGATTTCAAAATTTTTCCTGGCCAGTAATAATAAACTTAATACCCAGAAAAGTGCATTTTTCAAAGTTTTCAAAAATTCACAAAAATTATACCGTTGGTCCTATTTTTCGACGAGGCACCTGGGAGCACCAGAGGATGACCAGTGGGGCACCCCAGGGGGCCACCCCACCAGCCGGCGCGGCCAAGGAGGGGGGCGCGCCACCCTGTGGTGTGGGCCCCTCCTTGCCCCACTTTGCCATCTCTTTCTCCCAGAATCTTCTCTCTCCCGAAAAAACTCGAACCAGCTTTCTCTCACTCGCGTTTTTGCTCAAGAGCTCAGGATTTTTCGATCTCCTTGCTCAGCCCAGATTTCTTGCTGAAATTTGGCACATTTGCTCCTTGGTATGTGACTCCTCCAATGATCCAAGTAGAATTTTGTTTGGTTGAGTATATCTTGATTATTTTGCTGCTGTAGGTAACATGTATGGTGAGCTTGCATGCTTGTTCTAAGTTGAATAAATTAGTTTTGATGCATGATTAGTACTCTAGCAAGTTCCTATAGTAGTTTCCCTTGATTATATGTCACCAAATCAAATTTTATAATGATTGTTGAAAAATTTCAGAAAATGGAGTGGAATAGATATCAATTGAATCAACAAGAATTGGAGGTACAACAAGTCATGAGGGTGAATCGCGAAGAGGGGGTATACCCTTCTTACTACCCGTGCGCCGATTTCATGGGAAGCGCAGGAATATTGGAAGATGTTCAAAGTCTAATTCTTCGTGCAGGGTTGAGTGAGTTTGTTGATGGAGAACCAAGCCAATATGCAAAATTAACTATGTCTTTTGTGCAGGACTTTAAGTTCAATTGGTCGCGATCTAACCCCACGGTTCAGTATAAGATTTATAATAAAGCTGTCAACTTGCCATTCAGTGATTTTTGTGCAGCCATTAAAGTGCCGCAATGGGGATCGTGCGAGAAGATGAGGGGATCGCCGCAAGAGCTCTCGAATCTCTACAAGATGATTTGTCATGGAAGGAGCTTCTCAGAGGATAGTGGTAAAATTAGTAGTATTCAACTCCCAGCCATTCGTTACTTTGCTTATTTCATCACCAAGTGCGTTCTTGCCAGAAGGAATGGAAGTAAGTTATCTATCCCGGATTTAGCCTTCTTAGCTGCTGCATTACAAGGTGATAGGACTTATAACCTGGGTGCTTTGATAGCCTATAGACTTGCTACTAACCGTGAGAAGGGAGGAATTTGTGGAGGTCTCATCGCCTCTCGTTTATTAGCTATGCATGGTGTAGAACCTCATCATCTTGATATTCCGTTCACCGTAGAGAAACTTGACATAGCCTCCATGATTAAACATGAATTTGTTTTTAATTCATCTAAATTGGGTAACCTGTTGTACAAGATGACTTTTTATAAGAAAACTTGGAGATTAACTAAGAAAACTTAAAAACTAGTAAAATTGCCTGCGCCTGTTCTATTTAACCTTGATTCCAGGAATGATTGGTCAGTCACAGAAGGTGCACTGAATGCACACATAGAGGGAGGAGGCCATCATGCAAGAGACAACACGGAGGAGGCCGAGGAACCCCTCGACTCATCCGATGCAGCAAGTTCTTCGCATCAACAAGCTGGGTATGAGGAGCCTCCACGTTCTTCTTCTGCACAGTGGCCCTACTATGACTACGCTGATGACCCACAAGTATAGGGGATCGCGATAGTCTTCGAGGGTAGTATAACCCAAATTTATTGATTCGACACAAGGGGAGGTAAAGAATACTTATAAGCCTTAACAACTGAGTTGTCAATTCAGCTGCACCTGGAAAAGCACTAGCAACAGGGGTGATGTGAAAGTAACAGTAATATGAGAGCAGTAGTAACAGTAACACAGCAGCAGTAATAGCAATATGAGAGCGATGGCACGAGAAGATAGTTGATACTACTTCCAATGACATGTAGAACGAGTATATAATGATGAGAGATGGACCGGGGTTCCCAGCGATCTACACTAGTGGTAACTCTCCAATAAGTGACAAGTGTTGGGTGAACAAATTACAGCTTGGGCAATTGATAGGAATCAAAGCATTAAGATAGAACATCGAGGCTTATTAATTATGTAGGCATGTTTTCCGTATATAGTCGTACGTGCTCGCAATGAGAAACTTGCACAACATCTTTTGTCCTACCAGCCGGTGGCAGCCGGGCCTCAAGGGAAACTATCTGGATATTAAGGTACTCCTTTTAATAGAGTACCGGAGCAAAGCATTAACACACCGTGAAAACATGTGATCCTCACATCACTACCATCCCCTCCGGTTGTCCCGATTTCGTCACTTCGGGGCCATTGGTTCCGGACGGTGACATGTGCATACAACTTGTAGATACAATCTAAGCAACAATATAGAGCTTAAATCTAAGATCATGCCACTCGGGCCCTAGTGACAAGCATTAAGCATAACAAGATTGCAGCAACAATAACTTCACAAACTTTATAGATAGACTAATCATAATGTATCATCCATCGGATCCCAACAAACACAACACCGATTACATCAGATGAATCTCAATCATGTAAGGCAGCTCATGAGATCATTGTATTGAAGTACATGGAGGAGAGTATACCGACATAGCTACTGCTAGAACCCGTAGTCCATGGGGGAACTACTCACGGAGCATGGCGGAGGCGATGGCGTTGATGGAGATGGCTTCCGGGGGCACTTCCCCGTCCCGGCAGGGTGCCGGGACAGAGACTTCTGTCCCCCGAATTGGAGTTTCGCGATGGCGGCGGCGCCCCTGGAGTCTTTCTGGAGTTTCGTCAATTGGTACGGTGTTTTTAGGTCGAAAGGGATTTTATAGGCGAAGAGGCGGCGCAGGGGGGCACCTGGGGGCTCCACACCATAGGGTGGCGCGGGCCCAGGCCAGGCCGCGCCGCCCTATGGTCTGGTGGCCCTCCGGCCCCTCTCCGACTCTTCTTCGGTGTTCGGAGCCTTCCGGGAAAAATAGGAGGTTTGGCGTTGATTTCGTCCAATTCCGAGAATATTGCCCGAACAGCCTTTCTGGAACCAAAAACAGCAGAAAACAGGAACAGGCACTGTGGCATCTTGTTAATAGGTTAGTTCCGGAAAATGCATGAAATCATCATAAAGTGCAAGCAAAACATGTAAGTATTGTCATAAAACAAGCATGGAACGACAGAAATTATGGATACGTCGGGGACGTATCGGCATCCCCAAGCTTAGTTCTCGCTCGTCCCGAGCAGGTAAACGATAAAAAGAATAATTTCTGTAGTGACATGCTACTTACATAACCTTGATCATACTATTACAAAGCATATGAAATAAATGAAGTGACTCAAGGCAATGATCTATAGTTGCTAACAAGTAGATAACATATAGCAAAACTTTTCATAAAGAGTACTTTCAAGACAAGCATCAAAAGATTGCACAAGAGTTAACTCATAAAGCAATAGATTCAAAGTAAAGGCATCGAAGCAACACAAAGGAAGATATAAGTTTCAGCGGTTGCTTTCAACTTTCAACATGCATATCTCATGGATAATTGTCAACACAAAGTAATATGATGAATGCAAATATGCAAGTATGTAAGAATCAATGCACAGTTAACACAAGTGTTTGCTTCTAAGGTGGGAGGAAATGGGTAACTGACTCAACATAAAAGTAAAAGAATGGTCCTTCAAAGAGGAAAGTATCGATTGCTATATTTGTGCTAGAGCTTTGGTTTTAAAAACATATAGAGAGCATAAAAGTAAAATTTTGAGAGGTGTTTGTTGTTGTCAACGAATGGTAATGGGTACACTAACTACCTCGCCAACCGGACTTTCAAGAGCGGCTCCCATGAATTATTGCATATTTATTTTTGGGTGGCACTCCTTCCAACCTTTCTTTCTCAAACCATGGCTAACCGAATCCTCGGGTGCCTGCCAACAATCTCATACCATGAAGGAGTGCCTTTTTATTTTAGTTTTATTATGATGACACACCTCCCAACCTTTGCTTACACAAGCCATGGCTAACCGAATCCTTCGGGTGCCGTCCAACAATCACATACCATGGAGGAGTGTCTATTTTGGTTTGATTAATTTGGGACTGGGAATCCCATTGCCAGCTCTTTTTGCAAAATTATTGGATAAGCGGATGTGCCACTAGTCCATATGAGAGTCCGTCAAAAGTAAATGACAAGGTTGAAAGCTAAACACCACATACTTCCTCATGAGCTATAAAACATTGACACAAATCAGAGGTGATAAATTTTGAATTGTTTAAAGGTAGCACTCAAGCAATTTACTTTGGAATGGCAGGAAATACCACATAGTAGGTAGGTATGGTGGACACAATTGGCATAGTGGTTGGCTCAAGGATTTTGGATGCATGAGAAGTATTCCCTCTCGATACAAGGCTTAGGCTAGCAAGGTTGTTTGAAGCAAATACAAGTATGAACCGGTACAGCAAAACTTACATAAGAACATATCGCAAGCATTATAATACTCTACACCTGTCTTCCTTGTTGCTCAAACACTTTTACCGTAAAATATCTAGACCTTAAGAGAGATCAATTATGCAAACCAATTTTAACAAGCTTTACGGTAGTTCTCCACTAATAGGTTTAAACTACATGCAAAAACTTATGATCTACTTGAGAGCTCAAAACAATTGCCAAGTGTCAAATTATCCAATACATATGAGGCATTTTCTTCTTCCAACCAAATAAAGATAAGTATTGTAGCTTCCAACTTTTATCATTGAACATTAAAAGTAAAACGAAGAACAAGTGTTCATATGAAAAAGCGGAGCGTGTATCTCTCCAAACAAGGATTGCTAGGATCCATCTTATTCAAACAAAAACAAAACGAAAATAAACACACAGACGCTCCAAGTAAAGCACATATGATGTGACCGAATAAAAATATAGTTTCAGGGGAAGAACCTGATAAGTTGATGAAGAAGGGGATGCCTTGGGCATCCCCAAGCTTAGACGCTTGAGTCTTCTTGAAATATGCAGGGATGAACCACGGGGGCATCCCCAAGCTTAGACTTTTCACTCTTCTTGATCATATATCATCCTCCTCTCTTGACCCTTGAAAACTTCCTTCACACCAAACTTCTCATAAACTTCATTAGAGGGGTTAGTACTCAAAAAATTTGAATCCACCTTGGTCCTGTAGTGGCACATTGCAAGAACTCAATAAAACATTAGCTACAGCTCTCTACGTCTAGAAAACCTCGCTTAAAGTCCACAAGAGACAATGCAAAAAACAGAGACAGAATCTGCCAAAACAGAACAGCCAGTAAAGACGAATTTTAATAAAATACTTCCGTTGCTCAAATCAGAAAACTCAAAACTAATGAAAGTTGCGTACATATCTGAGGATCATGCACGTAAATTGGCTTAATTTTCTGAGCTACCTACAGGGAGGTGGACCCAGATTCGTGACAGCAAAGAAATCTGGAACTGTGCAGTAATCCAAATCTAGTACTTACTTTTCTATCAACGGCTTTACTTGGCACAACAAAACACAAAACTAAGATAAGGAGAGGTTGCTACAGTAGTAAACAACTTCCAAGACACAAATATAAAACAAAGTACTGTAGCAAAATAACACATGGGTTATCTCCCAAGAAGTTCTTTCTTTATAGCCATTAAGATGGGCTCAGCAGTTTTAATGATGCACTCGCAAGAAATAGTATTTGAAGCAAAAGAGAGCATCAAGAGGCAAATCCATAACACATTTAAGCCTAACATGCTTCCTATGAATAGGAATCTTGTACACAAATAAATTCATGAAGAACAACGTGACAAGCATACGAAGATAAAACAAGAGTAACTTCAAGATTTTAAGCACATAGAGAGGTGTTTTAGTACCATGCAAATTTCTACAACCATATTTTCCTCTCTCATAATAATTTTCAGTAGCTTCATGAACAAACTCAACAATATAACTATCACATGCAGCATACTTTCCATGATTTCCAAACACATAATTTTTACCAAGTTCAAGAATAGTGGAATTAAAACTTTCAAACTTACTTTTATTAATAATATAACAAGGTAGTTGATCAATCTCAAGAGATATGGGACACATAGATAAAGTCAATAACTCTTCAATCCCATTTTCATTAGTAGCACAATTAATATTATCAAGTAACATAGGACCATCATCTAGAGCTTTATCATAAACATTTGCCAAGCAAAATTCTTTAGTACCATGCATTTCGACATCGAGCACAAACAAAGCATTATCATAAGATTTATCAAAGTAGCATGGATTATCATATATAACAGTAGCATAATTATTCTCACAAGTATTACTCATAGGTACTATTTCAAGAGAATCCACAGGAACATAACATTCAACCTCTTTCGGTAAGCATGGAGGACAATCAAATAGTGTAAGGGATAAAGAGTTACTCTCATTAGGAGGTTGGCATGGGTAGCTAATCCATTCTTCCTCCTTTTGTTCGTCGCTCTCCTCTTCTTTTTCATCCAATGAGCTTTCAGGTTCATCAATTTCCTCCTCTTTTTCATCCAATGAGCTTTCAGGTTCATCAATTTCTTCTTCCACCGGTTCCTGCAAATTGTGAGTGCATTCTTGTGCATTAATGAGTCTCTCTTTATAATCAATAATATAAGGATTATTACCGAAGCATTCTATGCAACAATTAAGGATAGAAGAGACATAATCTTTAAGGTCCTTACAAACAACACAAGTTTCATAATTCTCAACCATGAAGGATTCGATCTCGGAGGCTCCCATAAACACGACAAATTGTTCTACCTCTTCGAACCCATAATGAATATAGCAATTCCGATTATAGTTCTTAATTAAAAATTCCTCACTAAAGCCACATTGAAATTTAAGATGTTTAGTATCCCGTTGAGAGCAACAGTTTATATCATGGCGTTTAAGCAAGATTTTAGCAATTGTATTCACTTTTTCTATCATAGCACTCATTACTTCACCAGACTCTTGATTTCCTATAATTATTATAACATTCTATGAGCTCCAAGTAGGTTGTTGGTTCTCCCATAACAGCAGTTTTTAATTTTTCGGTTTTTCAAATTTTTATGGATTTTTGGGTATATGAGGAAAATAAAACAGGACAAAAATAAACTAAGCAAAAGTAAACTACGCAAATTAATAGTAGACAGAAATAAACTAAGCACAAATAAACTAGGCAAAAGTAAACTAAGCAAAGCAAAATAAAACAAATTAAAAACAGAGAGAGAGGTAGAGTGTACTCCCCAGGTGAACTTATGAGTAGAGCTATGCCTCCCCGGCAACGGCGCCGTAAAACAGTCTTGATGACCCACAAGTATAGGGGATCGCGATAGTCTTCGAGGGTAGTATAACCCAAATTTATTGATTCGACACAAGGGAGGTAAAGAATACTTATAAGCCTTAACAACTGAGTTGTCAATTCAGCTCGCACCTGGAAAAGCACTAGCAACAGGGGTGATGTGAAAGTAACAGATAATATGAGAGCAATAGTAACAATGAATACGTAGCAGTAATAGCAATATGAGAGCGATGGCACGAGAAGATAGTTGATACTACTTCCAATGACATGTAGAACAAGTATATTATGATGAGAGATGGACCGGGGTTCCCAACGATCTACACTAGTGGTAACTCTCCAATAAGTGACAAGTGTTGGGTGAACAAATTACAGCTTGGGCAATTGATAGGAATCAAAGCATTAAGATAGAACATCAGGCTTATTAATTATGTAGGCATGTTTTCCGTATATAGTCGTACGTGCTCGCAATGAGAAACTTGCACAACATCTTTTGTCCTACCAGCCGGTGGCAGCCGGGCCTCAAGGGAAACTATCGGATATTAAGGTACTCCTTTTAATAGAGTACCGGAGCAAAGCATTAACACACCGTGAAAACATGTGATCCTCACATCACTACCATCCCCTCCGGTTGTCCCGATTTCCGTCACTTCGGGGCCATTGGTTCCGGACGTTGACATGTGCATACAACTTGTAGATACAATCTAAGCAACAATATAGAGCTTAAATCTAAGATCATGCCACTCGGGCCCTAGTGACAAGCATTAAGCATAACAAGATTGCAGCAACAATAACTTCACAAACTTTATAGATAGACTAATCATAATGTATCATCCATCGGATCCCAACAAACACAACACCGATTACATCGGATGAATCTCAATCATGTAAGGCAGCTCATGAGATCATTGTATTGAAGTACATGGAGGAGAGTATACCGACATAGCTACTGCTAGAACCCGTAGTCCATGGGGGAACTACTCACGGAGCATGGCGGAGGCGATGGCGTTGATGGAGATGGCTTCCGGGGGCACTTCCCCGTCCCGGCAGGTGCCGGGACGAGACTTCGTCCCCGAATTGGAGTTTCGCGATGGCGGCGGCGCCCCGGAGTCTTTCTGGAGTTTCGTCAATTGGTACGGTGTTTTTAGGTCGAAAGGGATTTTATAGGCGAAGAGGCGGCGCAGGGGGGCACCTGGGGGCTCCACACCATAGGGTGGCGCGGGCCCAGGCCTGGCCGCGTCGCCCTATGGTCTGGTGGCCCTCAGGCCCCTCTCCGACTCTTCTTCGGAGTCTTCCGGGAAAAATAGGAGGTTTGGCGTTGATTTCGTCCAATTCCGAGAATATTGCCCGAACAGCCTTTCCGGAACCAAAAACAGCAGAAAACGAGAACCGCACTCGTGGCATCTTGTTAATAGGTTAGTTCCGGAAAATGCATGAAATCATCATAAAGTGCAAGCAAAACATGTAAGTATTGTCATAAAACAAGCATGGAACGACAGAAATTATGGATACGTCGGGGACGTATCATACGCCATGTACGATCCACCGGCATGGAACCCTGACCCTCGATGGGATTGAACTCCACTTAGGCCAAAAGCCTAAGCTTGGGGGAGGTATACCGGCATCACTCATTCTTTGCATATTATTATTGCTGGATACTTGTATATACTTGTTTAGTTTGTTTGAGTGGTTTTCTAATGAGAGGGAGATGATATTTGGGGAAGTGCTGATTGAAAACAGATTTTGGGCTGCCACCATAAAAATTCTCAAAAACAGCCAGAACGTTATTTTGCGAAGTCAATTTTTGTGCATGTTCCCCAGGTTGTTATCTAACTTTCATTAGTTGAACACTTTTCGAGCTGAGCAACGGAAGATTTTTGTAAAAATCGATTTCTGTACTGCTGTCAAGTTTTGGCAGATTTCTGCCATCTTGCTTTTCTGTGTTTCTTTTAGTTTTCATTTTCTTGTTTTTGCTTTGTTTCTTTCCTTAAACACAAAAAGGCCAAAAATATTTCTGTTGTTTCTCTTCATCATTTGTTTGTTTTGGTTTCTTGCATTTATTTCGCTTTATTTGCTATTACTAGCTTGCTACAAGAAAACCCAAAAAGATTTTACTTTGTTTGCTTGTTTCCTTTGTTCTTGTTTCCAATTCGAAAACACCAAAAATATTTGCTGTTCTTCTTTGGTTTGTAAAGTTCATTTTGAGTTCAATGGTCTTCGGTGGCTGGAGCGTGGTTTTCATTTCATATTATCCAAGCTACACAAGTGAAAGGCAATAATGACGATCTACGACAATTGGATTGTGGTGAGAGGCTGGTATGAACTCTATTTGTTTTCATTTTTGTACATATACTCATCCATGTGAGCATGCTTAGTTGGTTCATGTGAGGTATATGTCATTTGAGAAGGTCTAGTAGTTCATGATCTCTCATGTTTAGCTCCAATTTATTAATATGAGTAGCATGTCATGGATGTTTGCTTGCGTTGTTTTATTCATAAGTAGGTATGGCATTGTGGTATCCTCCTCTGAATAATTCATTTATATCGACTTGGCACATGCTCACGCATGCATATGACTGAACAAAAGTCAATTAAGCCTCGATGATTTACATTGCATCAGAGTTCTTGTATCAATTTTATGCCTTCGTTAATTTATTTTGCCGCAAGCATGATTATGACAGTTACTGCTCTCTTGATTCGTCGCTCCCCAGTCTATTGCTAGCCTTCATTTGTACTGAGCGGGAACGCTGCTCGTGCTTCCAAACACCTGAAAACCAAGTTGTTCCAAAGTGTCCACCATAAATACCTATGCATGGCATTTCAAACCATTCCAAGTAAATTCTCATGTGCTACCTTTAAAACCTTCAAATGCTTCTCAATTTGTGTAATGTTTCATAGCTCATGAGGAAGTATGTGGTGTTTAGCTTTCAACCTTGTCATTTACTTTTGACGGACTCTCATATGGACTAGTGGCACATCCGCTTATCCAATAATTTTGCAAAAAGAGCTGGCAATGGGATTCCCGATCCGAATTAATTAACTTAATTAGACACTCCTCCATGGTTTGTGATTGATGGACGGCACCCGAAGGATTCGGTTAGCCATGGCTTGTGTAAGCAAAGGTTGGGGGAGTGTCATCATCATAATAAAACTAAAATAAAAAGGCACTCCTTCATGGTATGTGATTGTTGGCAGGCACCCGAGGATTCGGTTAGCCATGGTTTGTGTAAGAAAGGCTGGAAGGAGTGCCACATAAATATGCAAATAATTCATGGGAGCCGCTCTTGGGAGTCCGATTGGCGAGGTAGTTGGTGTACCCATTACCATTCGTTGATAACAACAAACACCTCTCAAAATAATTTTACTCTTGCTTTAAAAATGAAAAGCTCTAGCGCATGTTAATCCCTGCTTCCCTCTGCGAAGGGTCAATCTTTTACTTTTATGTTGTGTCTCCATCCTTTCTTTGAGCACTTTCTTGAGAGCACAACTGTCATTCTTAGTATAATATGCTTGTCTCAAAATATTATTGATTGTGGTATAACTTTGATGCTTTTATCTTTGACAATCTCTATTTCTAGTCTTTCTATGAACCTCAGAGGTGCCTGAGCATTTATGTTTTGCTATTCAAATACAGGCAAGCGAGATACCACTTTATCATACTCTCTTATGAACATTGCAATCCTGCTTATATACATGATTCATGATGCTTATTATTAATTGTTGGTACCTCTCCATGATTGACATAGTTGTTAGATGATCTTATTTGCATGCATCTCATTATGAACTACCTAAGTATTAGCCATAGCATGAGAATATATACATCATATGAGCAAATGTGTTCGTAAAAGTTCTTTTATCGCTCAGTTGTTAACTGAATTGCTTGAGGACAAGCAATAAGCTAAGCTTGGGGGGAGTAGATACGTCCAAAACGTATCTACTTTCCCGAACACTTTTGCTATTGTTTTGCCTCTAATTTGTGTATTTTGGATGCAACTAACACGGACTAACGCTGTTTTCAGCAGAACTGTTACAGTGTCTCGTTTTTGTGCAGAAATCCAACTTTCAGGAAAAACCTCGGAATTTATGTAGAAGGCCCTATTTTCCCAGAAGACTCACGGAGCCAGAAGGACAAGTCAGGTGGAGGCCCGAGGGCCCCACACCATAGGGCGGCGCGGCCCAGGGGGGCCCGCGCGGCCATGTGGTGTGGCCCCCTCGGCTGGCCTCTGACGCCCCCCTTCGGACTATTTATCGCCCTCGACCTAAAAACGCACGGGAAGAAGTCGAAGTCGCCAGAAACCCTCCAGAACGCCGCCACATCGCGAAACTCCGTCGCAGGAGCTAGAAGTCTCCGTTCTGGCACTCCGCCGGGACGGGGAATTGGAGGAGATCATCACCGCCATCACCACCGACGCCTCTCCATCAACCAGCAATGTTTCCCCCATCCATGTGTGAGTAATTCCCCCGCTGTAGGCTGAAGGGGATGGTAGGGATTGGATGAGATTGGTCATGTAATAGCATTAGATTGTTAGGGCATAGTGCCTAGTGTCCGTAATTGGTACTTTGATGATATTGTTGCAACTTGTTATGCTTAATGCTTGTCACTAGGGACCGAGTGCCATGATCTCAGATCTGAACATGTTATTGTTTCATCATGATATTCATTGTTTATGATCTTACCTGCAAGTTGTATACACATGTCGCTGTCCGGAACCAATGGCCCCGAAGTGACAGAAATCGGGACAACCGGAGGGGATGGTAGTGACGTGAGGATCACATGTTTTCACGGAGTGTTAATGCTTTGCTCCGGTACTCTATTAAAAGGAGTACCTTAATATCCAGTAGTTTCCCTTGAGGCCCGGCTGCCACCGGCTGGTAGGACAAAAGATGTTGTGCAAGTTTCTCATTGCAAGCACGTACGACTATAATTGGAACACATGCCTATTGATTGCTTTGTACTTCGACGCCGTTTTATTATTATCTGCAAATGCCCTGCTATGATTGTTACATGAGTTTCTCTCATCCATGCAACGCCCGTTATCCATCCACCGTGCCTACGATATTTTAATCCTGCTGTTTACTATAATTACTACTGCTGTTTACACTGCTACTCTGCTGCTGTTATTTTACTACTGCTACTTGCTATAAAGCTGTTACTATCGATAAACTCTTGCGAGCAAGTCTGTTTCCAGGTGCAGCTGAATTGACAACTCCGCTGTTAAGGCTTCCAAGTATTCTTTGTCTCCCCTTGTGTCGAATCAATAAATTGGGTAATACTACCCGCGAAGACTACTGCGATCCCCTATACTTGTGGGTTATCAGGTATGCATCACAATTAGATAAGGTACCTCATGCAACCTGATTCAATAGAAAATATTGAGGGAGAAACTGAATCAAATAAATCTACAAGTAATGCTATGCAAGAAAGGGGTGAGAAAAGGAGGGTCTGGCGGGAAGGGATTCACCATCTCCATTAGAGAACAACAAGATTGACGATTCAAGTGGAGGCATAACAGACCTCATATGATTTAATTGCTTCAGACGACAGCCTGGTCAATGAAGTATATGTCCCTCTCATGCCTGTAGGTGATGGTTCCTCCACAGGTGAATACGAGCATGCTACAGCCTCTTTGGATTTTCCTCAAACACCTTATGCGCATAAATACAAAACATCAACATACAGAAAGATGAGAAATTTGTGTGCAGTGGATAAGAGAGGGGAGGAGGCTACGAGTGCCCTTGCCTACCTTGTAGTGGTTAAGAACGACTTTGGCGGCCTCCAGCCAAAGGATGATGGAGAGGGGCTTCAAGGAAGCGAATATCACATGTTCTTATCGCTGCCACTTCATCTCCTCCGACAGCTCCTCCTTCCTATGTTGCCTCCTCTCTCTCCCCTGCCCGTCATCCCCCAGGAGGGAGCAGACAGCCGCTGCTGATGTACTCCTGCCTCTTCTCGTGGGCGCGGGCTTGAGGTGGAAGAAGGTTGAGAGGAGGAAGGAACGAGGCAGCCGCCTCTCGCGAGCAGAAATGGAGGGGCGCATGTGCGTGCGGCTAGGGTCCCTGAAGATGTTGCTCCCTGGAGGAGCTCACCCGCGCCGCCCCTACTGGCCGTCCTTCCACGCTCCTCCGCGACTGCGCCGTCCTTGCTAGAGTAACGGAGGTCGCCCGCGTCGTCCCGTCGCGTCGGCCCCTGTGGAGGACACCCACGCTGCTCTCCCGTGCCGTCCCTGCGGAGATCGTCCGCGCCGCTCTTTTCCCGCGCCGAGGTCAGTCGTGCCACCCGTCGCCCACCTCGGCATTCGCGGTGGAGGCAGTGGCGACCGCACACGCGCAAGGGAAGTGGAGGAGTGGGCATTGGGGAGTTAGGAAGCTCGCACGAGGGATTGGGGAACGGCAGCCAGGTTTTCCTCCGTGGATCGGTGATACATCTCCAACGTACCTATAATTTCTGATGTTCCATGCTAGTTTTATGACAATACCTACATGTTTTGCTCACACTTTATAATGATTTTATGCATTTTCCGGGACTAACCTATTAACAAGATGCCGAAGTGCTAGTTCCTGTTTTCTGCTTTTTTTGGTTCCAGAAAGGCTGTTCAGGCATTCTCGGAATTCGACGAAACGAAAGCCAAACCTCCTATTTTACCGAGACGGACCCAGAACACCGAAGGAGAGACGGAGAGGGGCCAAGGGGGCCCCACACCACCTGGCGGCGTGGCCAAGGAGGGGGGCGCGCCAAGCTATGGGGTGGGCCCCCCAGGCACCCCCTCGGGCCGCCTTTTCGCCTATATATTCCCTCGCGACGCAAAAACCCTATATCAATCAACGAAACTCCAGAAAGACTCCAGGGGCGCCGCCGTCATCGCGAAACTCGTGTCGGGGGACAGAAGTCTCTGTTCCGGCACCCTGCCGGGACGGGGAATTGCCCCCGGAGTCATCTCCATCGACACCACCGCCATCTTCATCGCCATTGCTGTCTCCCATGATGAGGAGGGAGTAGTTCTCCCCGAGGCTGAGGGCTCTACCGGTAGCTATGTGGTTCATCTCTCTCTCCCATGGTGTGATCTTTATGTGATCATGAGCTTTGTATCACTATTAATCTATGTGCTACTCTAGTGATGTTATTAAAGTAGTCTATTCCTCCTCCATGATGTAAAGTGGACAGCGTGTGCATCATGTAGTACTTGGCATAGGTTATGATTGTAATCTCTTGTGGATTATGAAGTTAACTATTACTATGATAGTATTGATGTGATCTATTCCCCCTTTCATAGCTATTGTTGACAGTGTGTATGCTATGTTAGTACTCGATCTAAATTGCAATGGTATTGTCTTGGATTATGATTTGATGAGGATATCCCTATGAATGGTGTTTGTCAAGTACTTGATGAACTTTGAGCGGAGCTTTTGTAGCCACTACATGATTAGTGATTCCAATAGCAGAGTAATTCAGAGTAGCACAAGTGAAGAGAAGTTATTTATTTATGTGATCATTGTTGAGAGTGTCCACTAGTGAAAGTATGATCCCTAGGCCTTGTTTCTAAGCACTGAAACACCGTTTCCAACAAGTTCTGCTACATGTTCGCTTGCTGCCATTTTTATTTCAGATTGCAATTACTACTTATAATCATCCATATTACTTGTATTTCACTATCTCTTCGCCGAACTAGTGCACATATACATCCGACAAGTGTATTAGGTGTGTTGGGGACACAAGAGACTTCTTGTATCTTAATTGCAGGGTTGCTTGAGAGGGATATCTTTGACCTCTACCTCCCTGAGTTCGATAAACCTTGGGTGATTCACTTAAGGGAAACTTGTTGCTGTTTTACAAACCTCTGCTCTTGGAGGCCCAACACTGTCTACAGAAATAGAAGCGTGCGTAGACATCAAGCTATTTTCTGGCGCCGTTGCCGGGGAGGTAAGGTAAAAGGTATTCACATCCTCCGACTACTAAGCTATTTCCTAGCACTGTTGCCGGTGTTTGAGTGCTCGAAGCTATTTCCTTTAGATCCTGCAATTGCATCGTTTTGTTTCTTATTTTTATTTTTCACTAATTAGGCATAATGGAAAACAACAGTGAGCTTTTTAATCTTTTTCCTGAGTTAAGACATGAATTGTTTGATGCGAAAATTAAAAAACCTATGGAACCTTATTTGCATGCTAGTAGCAATGTTATTAGTATGAACGCAATTACTGCTAATGCTATGGAAAAGTCTAAGCTTGGGGAAGCTAGTTTATATAAAAATAATCTTTTTTGCTCCTCAGCTTTGGAAGAAGTATTTTGCCCTGATAATGCTTTGTCTCCAATATGTGGTGATTCGAATGATGCTTGTGATATTCCAAATCCACCTACTGAAAGTATTCCCTTCAAGATACCTATGAAAATTGTTGAACTTGCTATGAACAATTGCTATTTTGGAGATGGGACTGTCCATCCTAGTGATCATTTACTCTTTATACATGAATTATGCGAGTTGTTCGAGAGTGCAGGTATTTCAAAGGACCAAGTTAAGAGGAAGTCTGTTCTCTATATCTCCGAAGGGCAGAGCTGCGGAATGGTATAAGATGCTGAAGAATGGTCGATCTATTGGTTGGGAGGAAATTGTACCTCTCTTTTATTCTAAATTTTATCCTCCTCATGAAGTGCATATTGATAGGAATTACATTTATAACTTTTATCCTCGTGATGGAGAGAGTATTTCCCAAGCATGGGGGAGATTGAAGTCACTAATGCTCAAATGTCCCATTCATGAGCTCCCCCGTAATGTTATTATTAATAATTTTTATGCAAGGCTTTCAGGACACCACAAGGACTATCTAGATGCCTGTTTGGAGGGATCTTTCACGATCAAGGAGGTTGAAGCTAGATGGGACCTTCTTGATCGGATTTAGGAGAATATTGAAGATTGGGAGGACTACAAAGGTAAAGAATCAGGTATAAACTATGAATATGAATGCATTAAGTCTTTCGCTCAAACCGCTGATTTTCAAGAGCTTAGTGCTAAATATGGTCTTGATCCTCAAATTATGGTCGATTGCTATAGAGCCTTTGCTTCTCATATTAGTGTTCCTAAAGAAAATTGGTACATGTATCATGAACCTTTTAAAGACACTTGCATGGAAAATGAAATTGTTGTTAATGATTGCAATGAACATGCTCAAACTCCTGAGAATGCTATTTCTTATAAGCATGTTAATTTTTGTGGAGTTCATAGACCTTGTGAAAAGAATAAAATTGAAGAAGAATATTGTATCCATCACAGGAATGAAAAAACTAGAAAGTGGTCTAGGGCTCTAGATGATCTTGGTGAAAAAGTCTATGCCCTCTATCCTTTTATTTGTGAACTTTGCCATAGAGTGGGTCATTTTAATTTTCAATGCTCCTCCAATGATAATTCGAACCCCATGAGTGCTGCAAATTTGTATTGTGATGATGAAATCATTCCTAATCAGCATGATGAACTTACATTATTTTTGGAGTGTGAAGAGTTATTGAGAAAAACTTCTTTGGTGGATATGGGTGCTCTTGATATTAATAGTGTCCTGCATGGGTGTCTTTCTTATTGCATTGATAATTGCCATACAAATACTTACATACAAAATATTTTAGAAGATGACACTTTGCCAAAATATGATAGGACCACTGTGTGTTTTGAACTTATTAATGAAAAGGAGAAATCCTCCCAAGTTTCTTCTATTGTTTCTGGAAATAAATCAGGTTATGTGGAGAAGCCTCCCTTCAAGCCTCTCCCTCCTAAAGAAGGGAACGAGGAGAAGGAAAAGAAGAAGAAGAAGAAGAAGAAGAAGAAGAAGAAGAAGAAGAAGAGGGGGAATAAAAAGAAAGAGGTAATGGCATATCCCCGCGTGTATGAAATAACGATAGGTAACTGTAAGTATGTTGCTCCTAATGATTATATTATAATGAATCTGAGTACAATGATCTTCCTATGCCCTTTACCTATATTAGTGATCATGATTTGGAAGAGCACACTACCTTTGATATTGAAGATCTCTGGGACACTAATTCTGAAAATGATGATATTAATAATTGCCATAGTATTAGTACTATCCATGTTTCTTTCCATAATGATATAGAAAGTTCTAAGCTTGGGGAAGCTGGTTTTGATGAGCATGATATTTTTAGTCCCCCAAGCATGGAGGAGAAAATTTACTTTGATGATACTTTACCTCCTATATATGATGATTACAATGATGACTATCATATTTTCAGTCCACCTACTATTGAGGAGAAAATTAATTATGATTACAATATGCCTCCTATATATGATGATTATGGTGATGAGAATAATAATGATAGCTATTTTATTGAATTTGCTCCCACTACAATTAATAGTAATGACTATGCTTATGTGGAGAGTAATAATTTTATGCATGTAGCTCATGATAAGAATGTTTCATATTATAGTTATATTGTTAAGTTTGTTCATGATGCTACTGAAAATTATTATGAGACAGGGAAACATGGTTATATGCATCTTAATAATATTAAGTTTCCCCTATTTATGTTGAGAATCTTGAAGTTGCGCTTGTGTTGTCTTTCTATTCTTATTGCATTATGCTTACATGACTTGTTTATTTACAAGATTCCTTTTCATAGGAAGTGGGTTAGACTTAAAAGTGTATCTTATTTACTTTTGATGCTCTCTTTGCTTCAACTCTCATTCTTGCGAGAGCATCATTAAAATTACTGAGCCCATCTTAATGGCTATAAAGAAAGCACTTCTTGGAAGATAACCCATGTTTTTATTTTGCTACTATTTTGTTGTGTCTTGGAAGTTGTTACTACTGTAGCAACCTCTCCTTATCTTTATTTTACTGCATTGTTGTGCCAAGTAAAGTCTCTAATAGAAAGTTGATGCTAGATTTGGATTTCTGCGCAGAAACAGATTTTTATCTGTCACGAATTTGAGCTGTTCTCTCTGTAGGATAGTCTAAAAATTCTGCCAAAATTCATGCGTGTTCCTCAGATATGTACGCAACTTTCATTAGTTTTGAGTTTTCTGATTTGAGCAACGGAAGTACCTCTAAGAAATTCGTCTTTACTGGATGTTCTATTTTCACAGATTCAGTCTCTGTTTTTTGCATTGTCTCTTGTGGACTTTAAGTAAGTCTTTCTAGACGTGGAGAGCTGTAGCTAATGTTTTATTAAGTTCTTGCAATGTGTCACTACAGGACTAAAGTGGATTAAAGTTTTTTTGAGTAGTAACCCCTCTAATGAAGTTTATGAGAAGTTTGGTGTGGCAGAAGTTTTCAAGGGTCAAGAGAGGAGGATGATATATGATCAAGAAGAGTGAAAATTCTAAGCTTGGGGATGCCCCCGTGGTTCATCCCTGCATATTTCAAGAAGACTCAAGCGTCTCAGCTTGGGGATGCCCAAGGCATCCCCTTCTTCATCAACAACTTATCAGGTCACCTCTAGTGAAACTATATTTTTATTCCGTCACATCTTATGTGCTTTACTTGGAGCGTTTGTGTGTTTTTATTTTTGTTTGTGTTTGAATAAATTCGGATCCTAGCAATCCTTGTGTGGGAGAGAGACACGCTCCGCTTTTTCATATGAACACTGGTGTTCTTCGTTTTACTTTTGATGTTCATGGCGAAAGTTAAAAGCTACTGCATTTATTGCTATTTGGTTGGAAACAGAAAATGCTTCATATTGTCTTGAATAATTTGATACTTGGCAATTGTTTTGAGCTCTCAAGTAGATCATGTTTAAGCTCTTGCATCATGTAGTTTAAACCTATTAGTGGAGAACTACCGTAGAGCTTGTTGAAATTTGGTTTGCATGATTGGTCTCTCTAAGGTCTAGATATTTTCACGGTAAAAGTGTTTGAGAAACAAGGAAGACAGTGTAGAGTCTTATAATGCTTGCAATATGTTCTTATGTAAGTTTTGTCTGTACCGGTTCATACTTGTGTTTGCTTCAAACAACCTTGCTAGCCAAAGCCTTGTACCGAGAGGGAATGCTTCTCGTGCATCCAAAACCTTGAGCCAAAACCTATGCCATGTGTGTCCACCATAACTACCTACTATGTGGTATTTCTCTGCCATTCCAAGTAAATACTTCATGTGCTACCTTTAAACAATTCAAAAGTTATTATCTCTTATTTGTGTCAATGTTTTATAGCTCATGAGGAAGTATGTGGTGTTTATCTTTCTACCTTGTCATTTACTTCTGACAGACTTTCACCAATGGACTAGTGGCTTCATCCGTTTATCCAATAATTTTGCAAAAAGAGCTGGCAACCGGGTTCCCAGCACCAATTAATTAACCTTCACTTCTAATTCTCTTCACATGTTTTGCCCTGATTTATCAGTAAGCAACTTAATTTTGCAAATAGACACTCCTCCATGGTATGTGAATGTTGGGAGGCACCCGAGGATTCGGTTAGCCATGGCTTGTGTAAGCAAAAGGTTGGGAGGAGTGTCATCAATAATAAAACTAAAATACATGTGTAAACAAAAGAGAAGAGGGATGATCTACCTTGCTGGTAGAGATAACATCCTTCATGGGAGCCGCTCTTTGAAAGTCTGGTTGATAAGGTAGTTAGAGTGCCCACTACCATTCGTTGACAACAACAAACACCTCTCAAAACTTTACTTTTATGCTCTCTATATGATTTCAAAACTTGAAAAGCTCTAGCACATGATTTAATCCCTGCTTCCTTCTGCGAAGGGCCCTTCTTTTACTTTATGCTGAGTCGGTTTACCTACTTCTTTCTATCTTAGAAGAAAACACTTGTGTCAACTGTGCATTGATTCTCACATGCTTGCTTATTGCACTTATTATTTTACTTTGTGTTGACAATTATCCGTGAGATATGCATGTTGAAAGTTGAAAGCAATTGCTGAAACGTAAATCTTCCTTTGTGTTGCTTCAAAACCTCTTATTAAGAATTTATTGCTTTATGAGTTAACTCTTACGCAAGACTTTTTGATGCTTGTCTTGAAAGTACAATTCATGAAAAGTTTTGCTATATGTTATCTATTTGTTAGCAAACTATAGATCATTGCCTTGAGTCACTTCATTCATCTCAGATGCTTTACAATAGTATGATCAAGATTATGTTAATAGCATGTCACTTCAGAAATTATTCTTTTTATCGTTTACCTACTCGAGGGCGAATAGGAACTAAGCTTGGGGATGCTTGATACGTCTCCAACGTATCTATAATTTCTGATGTTCCATGCTAGTTTTATGACAATACCTACATGTTTTGCTCACACTTTATAATGATTTTATGCATTTTCCGGGACTAACCTATTAACAAGATGCCGAAGTGCCAGTTCCTGTTTTCTGCTGTTTTTGGTTCCAGAAAGGCTGTTCGGGCAATATTCTCGGAATTCGACGAAACAAAAGCCAAACCTCCTATTTTACCGAGACGGACCCAGAACACCGAAGGAGAGACGGAGAGGGGCCAAGGGGGCCCCACACCACCTGGCGGCGCGGCCAAGGAGGGGGGCGCGCCCAGCTATGGGGTGGGCCCCCCAGGCACCCCCTCGCGCCGCCTTTTCGCCTATATATTCCCTCGCGACGCAAAAACCCAATATCAATCGACGAAACTCCAGAAAGACTCCAGGGGCGCCGCCGCCATCGCGAAACTCCGTTTCGGGGGACAGAAGTCTCTGTTCTGGCACCCTGCCGGTACGGGGAATTGCCCCCGGAGTCATCTCCATCGACACCACCGCCATCTTCATCGCCATTGCTGTCTCCCATGATGAGGAGGGAGTAGTTCTCCCCCGAGGCTGAGGGCTCTACCGGTAGCTATGTGGTTCATCTCTCTCTCCCATGGTGTGATCTTTATGTGATCATGAGCTTTGTATCACTATTAATCTATGTGCTACTCTAGTGATGTTATTAAAGTAGTCTATTCCTCCTCCATGATGTAAAGTGGACAGCGTGTGCATCATGTAGTACTTGGCGTAGGTTATGATTGTAATCTCTTGTGGATTATGAAGTTAACTATTACTATGATAGTATTGATGTGATCTATTCCCCCTTTCATAGCTATTGTTGACAGTGTGTATGCTATGTTAGTACTCGGTCTAAATTGCAATGGTATTGTCTTGAATTATGATTTTGATGAGGATATCCCTATGAATGGTGTTTGTCAAGTACTTGATGAACTTTGAGCGGAGCTTTTATAGCCACTACATGATTAGTGATTCCAATAGGAGAGTAATTCAGAGTAGCACAAGTGAAGAGAAGTTATTTATTTATGTGATCATTGTTGAGAGTGTCCACTAGTGAAAGTATGATCCCTAGGCCTTGTTTTTAAGCACTGAAACACCGTTTCCAACAAGTTCTGCTACATGTTCGCTTGCTGCTATTTTTATTTCAGATTGCAATTACTACTTATAATCATCCATATTACTTGTATTTCACTATCTCTTCGCCAAACTAGTGCACCTATACATACGACAAGTGTATTAGGTGTGTTGGGGACACAAGAGACTTCTTGTATCTTAATTGCAGGGTTGCTTGAGAGGGATATCTTTGACCTCTACCTCCCTGAGTTCGATAAACCTTGGGTGATTCACTTAAGGGAAACTTGCTGCTGTTCTACAATCCTCTGCTCTTGGAGGCCCAACATTGTCTACAGGAATAGAAGCGTGTGTAGACATCAATCGGTTGGGAGGAGGAGAACCGCAAGTGGCGGATAGGGAGGCGGAGCGGCGCCGCCGGGCGAGGGGATTGGGGGCACAAGGACGCGAGGGATTGGGGGCTTGGGGCTAGGGTTTCCTCCGTTAGATGCTCGTTTTATACCAACGTGGTAAAAAACGAACGGCTCAGATTGGACTAAGGTAAAATCAATGGCTGAGAGGTGCTAATCTCTGTGAGGCCCCCACGGGGGCACCAATTATACCTTTAACATAGTGTCCTGCGGCCCCTAGAGAGGTGCTAATCTCTGAGAGGTGCTAATCATGTTATCACTACCTACACAACTTACGTGTTAACAATTGCTATTCAAAGGAAAAGTTCGGTTCTAAAGCTGCTGCTTATTTTTTTGTCCGTTGTTCTTATATTGGGAACGAATATAATTTGAGTATTTGGCTAACGGTATGATGGGATATAAAAGACCTTATATTTAGCTAACAAAATACAGAGGTCCACCAGGCCGCAGGACACTATGTTAAAGGACTAACATGCAACCGATCATGATTCCTATCACTTAAGCACCAATATAAAAATGATGATAGAGGATGAAAATATATTATTAAAACAAATCATGATCCGCGCGCTGTATTTGGTCGAACTTGGGCAGAGAATAAGGACCTTACCATGATATGATGAACCACAAACTGTGCACAACTTGAAGCTCCACTTTTGCACCAATAAAATTCAAAACAGGTCATTATCAATATCCAATCACTTCGTTATGCGTATCAAATTTGCAATTGGGATAAAGAAAATTTATTACTAAACAAACAACATAGCACAGTATTACATGGATCAATCTCTCCTGCACCATTCCCATGGTTTGACAAGCAGTCTGAGAATGTCTTTGCCTAAATCACCCCAGCAAAAAATCTGTGCTCTCCTTTCTCCTTTCTTTAGTCCTCTATTGATTCTTGATTGTAATCTTGGCGTCATGTTACTATTAAAGAGAGAATCAGGGGGTGGGGTCAACACCAAATACCAATATTTTCTGATTTAGAAAGCTATTAAAATGTATCCTTATATCCACACTTTTTCAAAATGACTTATCTTCGTATCTGTATCGGTGCTGCGTAGTTGATCATTGCAATATGAGATCTTTCTGTAGCTAAATCATTTTTATCGGCGAGGCTCAAGCGAACTTTGACACTTTCTATTGCAATTCTGCCCGCACCTCTTTTACTTGGTAAAAATCAGAACAATTCAGCTGAAGTACACTGATGCTAAAGAAAGCCTCTTGGAAGCTTCTCAAAAGGCAATGATGGCAGCTCGTGTCTTTAGGATTCAGTGCAGTAAATGGGCTATCATAGTAAGGCTTCTTCTCGGGGAGATCCCAGAGAGGACTATTTTCATGCAGAAAGGAATGAAGCGTTGATACCTTATTTTGACCATAGAAAATGTCACAATACTGGAAAGGTCTAGTCATAAGATTTGAATTGTTGGTCTATAGGCAGCCAGGATAGGGGATTTGGAATTGTTTAGAGCATCTATAATGTTAGTTCTGCAATGCTAATTAAAATGATTCACAAAAAAACTGAAATACTGAATATTTAACATAAATACATAATTGGCTACTGTTACAAAATTTTGAACTACACATCTAGAATGTTAGTTTTGCAACTGCAAATTAATTGAGGGAGAGTTGAGTTAAAGCTTCTTGGCGATGTTACAACCATAATACCCGTTAAAACAGCCAGAACATGCCCCTAATCCTCACCTAGGCGTAGTTAACTTCTACTAAATGTGAACTCACCAGCAACCATACCATAAGAGGGAGAGAGAGGGAGGAACCTTTTCATCTTGCGGAAATATTTTTTAGCTTCTCCCGTGATGATCCAGAATAGGGGGCTCATCCTTCTCTAGGCTGCCTTAGTCCCTTACAATAGCTAGTGGCCCGCGGCCAGCGGCCATTACAGCAACCTCAAAATACTAACAGTTACACCTGAAATCAACATGAAACAAACATAAAACTTCAGAAGGTACCCCTAATTCTCACCTAGGCGTTCATTGCGGAGTTCTACCAAATGCGAACTCACCAGCAAACATACCTCGAGAGAGAGATGCACCTTTTATCTTTGGTGTTAAAACTAAACAAACAAAGGGATGCAAATTTATCTTTCCTCTTATTTTATTCAACTAACACTAAAACTTGTAGAGAAGCTGCTCAAGATTTATTTCTTCGAACATATTCTTCTACTCCAAAAGTTTTAACATCTAAATTAAAATGTACAATTCTAAAAAAATGCACAAGGATCCAAGCCAATTACCTTCATGGATGGTATGAGTATGAGCAGATCCCCAAGTGATAAAAGGTATCATATTATCTATCATCACCAGGCACCATAGCCAGTAGACTGCATCGAAGATAACCTGCCATTCCAGTTACCAAAACTCAGCTCTAGTGCAGAATTATTCAGTGTGGTATGCATCACAATTAGATAAGGTACCTCATGCAACCTGATTCAATAGAAAATATTGAGGGAGAAACTGAATCGAATAACTCTACAAGTAATGCTATGCAAGAAAGGGGTGAGAAAGGGAGGGTCTGGCGGGAAGGGATTCACCATCTCCATTAGAGAACAACAAGATTGACGATTCAAGTGGAGGCATAACAGACCTCGTATGATTTAATTGCTGCAGATGACAGCCTGGTCAATGAAGTATCTGTCCCTCTCATGCCTGTAGGTGATGGTTCCTCCACAGGTGAATACGAGCATGCTACAGCCTCTTTGGATTTTCCTCAAACACCTTATGCGCATAAATACAAAACATCAACATACAGAAAGATGGGAAATTTGTGTGCAGTGGATGAGAGAGGGGAGGAGGCCGCGAGTGCCCTTGCCTAGCTTGTAGTGGTTAAGAACGACTTTGGCGGCCTCCAGCCAAAGGATGATGGAGAGGGGCTTCAAGGAAGCGAATATCACCTGTTCTTATCACTGCCACTTCATCTCCTCCGACTGCTCCTCCTTCCTATGTTGCCTCCTCTCTCTCCCCCACCCGTCAGCCACCAGGAGGGAGCAGACAGCCGCTGCTGATGTACTCCTTCCTCTTCTCGTGGGCGCGGGCTTGAGGTGGAAGAAGGTTGAGAGGAGGAAGGAACGAGGCAGCCGCCTCTCGCGAGCAGAAATGGAGGGGCGCAGGTGCGTGCAGCTAGGGTCCCTGAAGATGTTGCTCCCTGGAGGAGCTCACCCGCGCCGCCCCTACTGGCCGTCCTTCCACGCTCCTCCGCGACCGCGCAGTCCTTGCCAGAGTAACGGAGGTCGCCCGCGTCGTCCCGTCGCGTCGGCCCCTGTGGAGGACGCCCACGCTGCTCTCCCGCGCCGTCCCTGCGGAGATCGTCCGCGCCGCTCTTTTCCCGCGCCGAGGTCGGTCGTGCCGCCCGTCGCCCACCTCGGTGTTCGCGGTGGAGGCAGTGGCGACCGCACACGCGCAAGGGAAGTGGAGGAGTGGGCATTGGGGAGTTAGGAAGCTCGCACGAGGGATTGGGGAACGGCAGCCAGGTTTTCCTCCGTGGATCGGCTGGGAGGAGGAGAACCGCAAGTGGCGGATAGGGAGGCGGAGCGGCGCCGCCGGGCGAGGGGATTGGGGGCACAAGGATGCGAGGGATTGGGGGCTTGGGGCTAGGGGTTCCTCTGTTAGATGCTCGTTTTATACCAACGTGGTAAAAAACGAACGGCTCAGATTGGACTACGGTAAAATCAATGGCTGAGAGGTGCTAATCTCTGTGAGGCCCCTGTGGGGGGCACCAATTATACCTTTAGATTCAAAAGTAAGGGTAATTTAAAAACGGACGAAAAAATTGGGAGAAACCTTACTTCCTTTATTAGAGCATCGCTAGCAGTGCCCTCAAACTGGTCAAACCCTCAAAATAACTACTTTTTTGAGGGTTGAGGCCGAAACGAGGCGCGGAACAGAACCCTTAGACCCTTTAACCCTCAAAAAAATTAAAAGCTGAACCGCCCTCAAACTGGTCAAACCCTCAAAATAACTATTTTTTTGAGAGTTGAGGCCAAAACGAGGCGCGGAACAGAACCTTTAAACCCTTTAACCCTCAAAAAAAAATTGAAGGCTGAACCGTCATTTTTCCACTCGATCTGCACTAGTGCAGGTTGAGAGGCAAAACTGAAGGACCTTCATTTGGGTCAACGCTGGCTGGCGGGAGGGGAAAATCCCCAACTGCCGATTCATCCTCGCCACCGCGGGCCGCCGTCGCCGCCTGGCTCCATTCGGCCGCCACCGGCCGTCCCCCGCCTCCCTGCCTCCTTGCCGCGGCCCTATTTGGCCACCGCCTCCTCCCCGCGCCCGCCTCCTCGTCAGCGCGCTCTGCCGCCACCGCCTCGACCTGATTCGGACGCCGCCGCCGTCGCCCCGGCCCAATTCGGCCGCCACCATCCAATTCGTCGCGTCGGAGGTAGATTTCTGGCTCCCGGCGGCCGTCGCGCTCCCATGTGCACCCCTGCCATGGAGCCCCTCCCGCCTCTGCGCGAGCTCGCGGTCCGTCCCGTATGTAGCGGCGGCTCAGAGTCAGACTAGCAGCGGCTCCTTCCCGCATCACTGACTGGGAGTCTGAGACCATGCGCCGAGCAAGGAGCAGCGCAGCCAAATCCCGGTCTGAGTCGACGCAGCCGCGGTGTGCACGTGCAGCGCAAAATTCTGAATCAATCGGTGGAGCTAGATGCCTACACGAGCTAGCTTCTTTGGGCGAGGACGAGTATTCTTATACTGAACATTTATGCGTTACTGAATTGAGAAAACACGAAGTTAAGATTGTTGCTAAATTGAGAACGAGGGAGTACTTTTTCTGAATTTTGCAATTGTTTTCTTGTATGTTGCTATCATTTTGAGGGTCAAAAACAATTCTATTTTGAGGGTTGGTTTGAGGGCACTCATCTGCTCAGGCTGTTTTGAGCTTTTAAATTCGCGTTTTCTCAGTCCTCAAACTGGTTTTGAGGGTTACCGATTTGAGGGTACTGCTAGTGATGCTCTTAGTAGGTATCTAAAGGTATAATTGTTGCACCTTCATGGAGCTCTCACAGCGCTTTGGATTTTCGGCTGTCCGATCGAGCTGAAGTGGCGCGATCTCCGCCGTTGATTTCGTCCAGGGCGCGAGGCCCTCCCATGAACCCGCGTTTTATCCACGGGTCGTGTGAAAGCCCGCGCGGCCCGTTCGCTCCGCTCTCACCCGCCAATCGCCTCGCGTGCTCGTCTTCTCCAATCCCCTCCCGCGCCTCTCCTCCCAAATCTCCTCGATGTAGCACCCTACCTTTTAATAAAGGCAAAATACCTGTGTATAGTGCTATTCCCGGGATCACTGATAGCACACATATTACAAAATATAGTAATCATTGCAATAGTATCAAATTACTACATCGTTGATCCAGAGGGTACAATAAAACCTTATAAATTGCATAGTCACATGGACTAGCTCAGAATAAACACAGCGGAAAGTAAATCAGCAATGAGCCTTCATCATCTTCATGTGCCACGAGCAGATCATGTTGGAATGTAGACTCGAGATCCTACCACGTACTTCTCCTCGGAAAATCATGCACATTTGAATATGCAGCCCCACGAATGGAGGTCGGTACAATGATGTACCGGCAAATGACACTTATATGGTGGCAGTTTTGGGCATGACTATCTACATGATATTTGGCAAGTGGAGTTTAGGCAAATTTGCATAAAACCAATTTTATCCTACATTTTATTTAAAACAAAACATTTTACAAAACTCATAACGATGTCATAAATAGTATCATGGTTACATCTCCCATGTACTATCCGACAGTTGCTACTCAAGTTTTAGCTTATTCAGAAAAGGTGATGAGATTCTTCCGTACATTCCCTGCCTAGAAAGCTCAAATTGTCCGTAACCGGGGACACGGCTAAGATCTTAGGTTTACTCTCTCGAGAGGTTGTGCACTTTCACCTTACGACCCACCCTTCCCAAGAGAAGAAATGAGACAAGATCTTTCAGAAGGAGGCTTCAACCATAACCAGCTAGACCCGTTCCCGTTTGGTTGCAAGCCACATCATCATGTCTAGCAACAAGTTTGACCTCACAACTTACTTAATCCCGGCAGAGCCCATAATACCATAAGGCTGCACTGGAAGCTAACTAAAACATGGACGACATATTAATCTCTTTAATCCTGAGTGGCCAACCACAAGTGCACATCTCAGGTGACGACAACCACAAAGTGGCCCTGAGTAGCCACTCAACTTATGCGCACCCTCAGGCGATGACAACCACGATATGGCCCTGAGTAGCCACGTACCCTCAGGCGACGACAACCACAAAGTGGCCCTGAGTAGCCACGTACCCTCAGGCGACGACAACCACACCGTGGCCCTGAGTAGCCGCCCACCAAGCAATTACCAATCCACCCAGGTGTTTCATTAAGGTTGTTAATTTTCACTTTTCAAACCATCACAATCGAAACAATGAAACAACATTTGGCATTTAATGTTGCGGGGCAGAAATAAAGTATCCTATCAATAGGTTCAGGAGTAGCTACACACTACTAGGGTTTGCTAAGCATAGCATAATACTTTTCTTTTGAAATCAAAATCCTACCATGCATGTTAGTTTCAAAACACTAATGCATAAAGAAAATAAGTAGGATTTGAGTGTCACTTGCCTTTTCGGTAATCGAAGCGCGTTCACTTCTCTTAATCAAAATACGTGCCTCTCCGTACAACTATAACATAGAATATAGCACAACATAAACACACCATTCAACAACAACAACAACAAAAATAAACCAATATTCGATATGAACAATCATAGACATGCATGCATGCTATGCACCAATTACTTTCACCAGACAAGTAGTGTGTAAGTGTTGTATTAGGTGTTCTTTGATATGTGCAATGTTAATAAAGTATTCTGGACATTTAATTTGATTTAGAAAAACCATTAATCGAGTATCTACTTAACATATACAACCTTATTAATTAGCTACTGCAAGCATTATGTGTTGTAAAAATATGAATTTGACCTCCCTGGATAGGCTACACTAGTACAAGATTAGACCAATTGGAATTATTCAAAAATAATTTTATGAATTTGAATTATCTTCGAATTACTGATTCGGATAGATTTTACTAAAGCAAGTTTATGCATGTATCAAAGTTGTACAATTCTTATTCCATATTGTAGTACATGATCTAAGGATTCCAGAAAGTACAAAAACGTAAGATTTGGCCTAGTAGATTATTTTATACAAATTTTATAGTATAAAAGGCTTAATTTAACTATTTGAATTATGACGCAACATCTAACACAAAACCTATACAGTATTATTGCATAAAGTTGTTGTACAGGTTAAGAGCTTTCGAAAACTATAAAATTTGCAAAATTTGACCCAGTGGTTGATTTTATAATGAATTTCTAAGTTGACACATAATCTGACATTTAAGATTTAAATTTAAAACGAGTTTGGCCGAGTTTGACTGAGACGCTGACTGTACTGATGACTGTATAGTTGACTGCTGACTGTATAGTTGACTTCTGACTGTACCGCTGACTGTACTGCTGACTGTACTGTTGACTGTAGTTTGACTTTGAGCAGACTGAGTTGACTATGCTGATGTCATGATGATGTCATAAATGTTGACAGAAAAAGTTGCTCAGATGGAAAAACTTTGTACATCAAAGTTGTATAGAATTAATAGATCTATTTAACGAACAAATTAATTTTAACAATGGCACAATTAGTTTGACAAGATCTGGGTTATACCTTATAAGATCTGAATCTTGTAACACGGTTTTCTTCTTGCTCGGTGAACGAAACAAGGTGAGACTCGTGGCAATGGAAAGATCTTGACGAGAGGAACAACTTCCGTGTTGAAGTCATGACAATTCGAGATCGTTTTGAAACTCGATTTGCCTCCGGTTGATTCGAAATAGATCTGTAGATGAACGATAAATTGGTACTTCAAATCGAAAAACTTCCAACATGAAAGTTGTAGAAGATGATCAGATCTACATACTCACCAAAGGGATTTGGATTTCGTGCAACGAGCACGAACTAATTGAAGATTCTCTTTGTCAGATCTGACACCTTGCGATGCGAAATTATCCGTGTATGATGGACGAAAAGAGATGAGATTGGACGGGATTGAAAGATCTCGACGAGATCTACAACTTTCGTGTAGAGCCCGAAACGATTTGAAGTGGTTTAGGGGGTCAAAGCAACGAGTTAAGATTCGTTGATCTAGGATTTCGAGAGAAGGAAAGGGAAAACGGAACTGCGGTCTGGTGCAGAGTTTATAAACCATAGGTCGGTGGAAAAGATGGGTCTCGAAGTTAGGAACACGTAGAAACAAACGAATCTAAAATCGAAATTATGTAGCTCAAGAAAAATGCGTTTAAATAGAGATAACTTTTGACAAAACTAAATTTGTGCATGCTCACGGTAGACCCGACCGACTCCTTGGGTGGCTCGGTCCGGCTGGGCTCGGCTGCTTGCTGGGCCGGTCGGTCCGGCTGGCCGGCCCTTTTTTTTTCTTTTTTTTTTACTTGTTTCTTTTATAAAACTAGTTTTATAATTTTGATTTGAGTGAAACGAAATTCTACGAGTTTGTAAAATTATTTTTCTCAGCATAAGACAATAAAAGGATTTAAATTTTATAAATCGTTATTTTATATTATTTTATTACTACTATGCCATTATGGCTATGTGTGAAAAGTTTCAACATACACATACCAAACAAGTTTATAAAAATTTGTAAAAATCAAAATATTGTTTTAGGACAACAAAGAACCTATTTAAAATCCATTTGTGAAATTAAATAATAATTATATGCACTTAGTCTAATTGGCTACTTTGGCAATGTTTTACAAATATAGTTTTCTATAGTTTTATTTTCTTAAATAAAAATTCATTAAGGACTTGAAAACTTTGAAAGCAAGGTTATGTTTGATTTTTAAAATAATTTAAAATCAAAAGTCTTTAAAAACACTATTTTTGGATTAACTTGTAAATAACCTATGAAAAGTTTTAATTCTTTGTGAATTTTCAATCAATTTCAAACAATCAAGCATCAAATTTATTTTTATTTTACATTCCGAAGTTTAGAAAATTTCGGGATGTGACACTCGCGATCTCCTCGCCCAATCGCTCCCGCCCGCCTCCCAAAGGCGGAGGAGCGGCGCCGGCATGGTCGCCGGTGGAGCCTCGGCGCGGCGGCGGGCCACCACCACCGTCACCAACCACCTTCTCCTCCCCTCCCGCTCCCTTGCATGTGTCGCGGCGGCCGACGCCGTCCCGACCCGCTGCCCCCCGCCTCGACCTCCAGATCCTCCAGGCGTTGTCGCCCAGCAACGCCGCCTCCACCTCGTGTCGTCGGCGCCGTGGACTCCGGAAGCAGCGCCGCCTTATCGTCGCCATCGCCGGGAGGAAGTGAAGCAGCAAAAGGTTCAGGTCGAGGCAGCAGCGGCGGTGCTGGCCGCGCGGTGCAGACGCGAAGGAGGAGGCGCGCCTGGCCGAGGTCGGGCGGGAAGAGCCGCACATCGACGCACGCGGGCAGGGCGCCGCCAGGCCGTCGATGAGCACCCTCGCGCTCCCAGTACCGTCGAAGGAGGCAAGGCTGTGCCTCACATGGCGAGGGTGCCGTCTTCGGGAGGAACAGACGGTGGAGCTCCGCCTGTTCTGCAGGTCTTCGAAGGTTCGTGGCCGGCCTCGCTAGCCTCCTCCACCTCTTCGTCAAAGGGGACCTACAGGTTCTTCCTCCTCCTCTATCTCTTGTCTCGGTCTCTTGTCTCTCCCACGATATCTCCACCTTGCTGTAGCAGCTAGGCAGGTAGGACTACAATGGTGGCTTTCTAGGTAGTAATCTGTTAGGCTGTTATGATGAATATATTTCTTAGATAAGAGGACCATGCTATTTTACATATTATTGCTAATTATTTGTCTCTGAATAATTGGTTGCTCCTCCTATGAAAATCGGTGCCTACTGTGTGCTCTGTATCCATGTAGACCAGATGGTTCTCAAATTTGACTTCTTGTCAATTAGTCTTGATCTGCATTCATCGGTTTACCTTTGATCTTTTTGAACAATTACAGGTTTAATCATGGATGTACAAATTTGCTACTCGTGAAGATAATATTACTTATTGTTTTAGACAATGCAAGCAGATCATGTCATATATGTCATTGATTTTATACCTCATGACTGAACCTGAGTATTCAGTATAAACATCTCTTGTATAAATCACTTGACCTGCTTCCTTAAACTAACATAACAGAACAGTTTTAGATTATGTTTGCTTCATTACTTTTCAGTTTGTTGCAATAATGCTGAATTTGTTTCTATCGTAATTGAGGTACATGTCATCCCTTTTAGTTAATACTAATGTTCCAATTGCAACAAGTAGGTGCTTGGTCCTGAGATCATTATGGTGTGGCATGATGCTAGCAGGTGAAAGAACTATAATGCGACGATTGAACATGGGCACATTGAAGTTAATGAATATTAATGTTTCAATCGGAACTGGCAGGCACTTTTCTTCCCCTCCTTAACATTCAGGAGAGCTATAGCTCAGATGAACATGTAAGGACGGAGATCGATATCCATTCTGATTGGAAGGTTCTTCCGACATGTGAAGGTAATGGAGAACGGAACATTCTCTGATTCATGTTACTTTTGTTCCTATTCATTATTACTGCTGCTTCTTTTTTGTAGTTTGTATTTTCATTTCTTCTTATCTAATATTACTATTTTGATGGTGTAGGCAAACTAATGTGGAATTTTATGAAAACAGATTGGGCTGTCTTTGTAAGTGTGAAGAGACCGGTTGTTAAGAGTTTATGTCCTCTTTATCTGGTGCTCTTCAATCTTTCTATTCAAAATAATCAGTCACTATAGTTACTATTCTGACGGCGACACTCTGAAAAATATACACATGGTTTGTTTGATGGATAGTTATATTTCTATTCACAACCCTTCTTTTATCCGTTTGCAAAAGCCCTATCACAATGTTGTCAATAAATTTCACTATCATGATGTGTGAACGTGACATTTGCTCAAACTTAATACATTGTACTAGGTTAATCTACCGGTAGTCTGGTTACTTAAGATCATGAATGGCAGTGCATTTCTTGCGCTCTAGAATTTCTTAACTAGTGGATTAGCCATAAAGAAACAATACATGTTGATAGGAGATACTCAATATCCAGATCTGCTGCTATAATGATTCCTCAGGTAGGCTCCTACTCTACCACTCACTTCCAGTTGGGACGCAACTATAGATGTAGTTTTGGAAGAGCCGCACATCGACGCACGCGGGCAGGGCGCCGCCAGGCCGTCGACGAGCACCCTCGCGCTCCCGAGCACCGTCGAAGGAGGCAAGGTTGTGCCTCACGTGGCGAGGGTGCCGTCTTCGGGAGGAACGGACGGTGGAGCTCCGCCCGTTCTGCGGGTCTTCGAAGGTTCGTGCTGGCCTCGCTAGCCTCCTCCACCTCTTCGTCAAAGGGGACCTACAGGTTCTTCCTCCTCCTCTATCTCTTGTCTCGGTCTCTTGTCTCTCTCACGATATCTCCACCTTGCTGCAGCAGCTAGGCAGGTAGGACTACAACGGTGGCTTTCTAGGTAGTAATCTGTTAGGCTGTTATGATGAATATATTTCTTAGATAAGAGGACCATGCTATTTTACAAATTATTGCTAATTATTTGTCTCTGAATAATTGGTTGTTCCTCCTATGAAAATCGGTGCCTACTGTGTGTTCTGTATCCATGTAGACTAGATGGTTCTCAAATTTGACTTCTTGTCAATTAGTCTTGATCTGCATTCATCGGTTTACCTTTGATCTTTTTGAACAATTACAGGTTTAATCATGGATGTACAAATTTGCTACTCGTGAAGATAATATTACTTATTGTTTTAGACAATGCAAGCAGATCATGTCATATATGTCATTGATTTTATACCTCATGACTGAACCTGAGTATTCAGTATAAACATCTCTTGGATAAATCACTTGACCTGCTTCCTTAAACTAACATAATAGAACAGTTTTAGATTATGTTTGCTTCATTACTTTTCGGCTTGTTGCAATAATGCTGAATTTGTTTCTATCGTAATTGAGGTACATGTCATCCCTTTTAGTTAATACTAATGTTCCAATTGCAACAAGTAGGTGCTTGGTCCTGAGATCATTATGGTGTGGCATGATGCTAGCAGGTGAAAGAACTATAATGCGACGATTGAACATGGGCACATTGAAGTTAATGAATATTAATGTTCCAATCGGAACTGGCAGGCACTTTTCTTTCTTCCCCTCCTTAACATTCAGGAGAGCTATAGCTCAGATGAACATGTAAGGATGGAGATCGATATCCATTCTGATTGGAAGGTTCTTCCGACATGTGAAGGTAATGGAGAACGGAACATTCTCTGATTCATGTTACTTTTGTTCCTATTCATTATTACTGCTGCTTCTTTTTTGTAGTTTGTATTTTCATTGCTTCTTATCTAATATTACTATTTTGATGGTTTAGGCAAACTAATGTGGCATTTTATGAAAACAGATTGGGCTGTCTTTGTAAGTGTGAAGAGACCGGTTGTTAAGAGTTTATGTCCTCTTTATCTGGTGCTCTTCAATCTTTCTATTCAAAATAATCAGTCACTATAGTTACTATTCTGACGGTGACACTCTGAAAAATATACACATGGTTTGTTTGATGGATAGGTATATTTCTATTCACAACCCTTCTTTTATCCGTTTGCAAAAGCCCTATCACAATGTTGTCAATAAATTTCACTATCATGATGTGTGAACGTGACATTTGCTCAAACTTAATACATTGTACTAGGTTAATCTACCGGTAGTCTGGTTACTTAAGATCATGAATGGCGAGTGCATTTCTTGCGCTCTAGAATTTCTTAACCAGTGGATTAGCCACAAAGAAACAACACATGTTGATAGGAGATACTCAATATCCAGATCTGCTGCTATAATGATTCCTCAGGTAGGCTCCTACTCTACCACTCACTTCCAGTTGGGACGCAACTATAGATGTAGTTTTGGAAGAGCCGCACATCGACGCACGCGGGCAGGGCGCCGCCAGGCCGTCGACGAGCACCCTCGCGCTCCCAGTACCGTCGAAGGAGGCAAGGTTGTGCCTCACGTGGCGAGGGTGCCATCTTCGGGAGGAACAGACGGTCGAGCTCCGCCTGTTCTGCAGGTCTTCGAAGGTTCGTGCTGGCCTGCTAGCCTCCTCCACCTCTTCGTCAAAGGGGACCTACAGGTTCTTCCTCCTCCTCTATCTCTTGTCTCGGTCTCTTGTCTCTCTCACGATATCTCCACCTTTCTGCAGCAGCTAGGCAGGTAGGACTACAACGGTGGCTTTCTAGGTAGTAATCTGTTAGGCTGTTATGATGAATATATTTCTTAGATAAGAGGACCATGCTATTTTACATATTATTGCTAATTATTTGTCTCTGAATAATTGGTTGTTCCTCCTATGAAAATCGGTGCCTATTGTGTGCTCTGTATCCATGTAGACCAGATGGTTCTCAAATTTGACTTCTTGTCAATTAGTCTTGATCTGCATTCATCGGTTTACCTTTGATCTTTTTGAACAATTACAGGTTTAATCATGGATGTACAAATTTGCTACTCGTGAAGATAATATTACTTATTGTTTTAGACAATGCAAGCAGATCATGTCATATATGTCATTGATTTTATACCTCATGACTGAACCTGAGTATTCAGTATAAACATCTCTTGGATAAATCACTTGACCTGCTTCCTTAAACTAACATAATAGAACAGTTTTAGATTATGTTTGCTTCATTACTTTTCAGTTTGTTGCAATAATGCTGAATTTGTTTCTATCGTAATTGAGGTACATGTCATCCCTTTTAGTTAATACTAATGTTCCAATTGCAACAAGTAGGTGCTTGGTCCTGAGATCATTATGGTGTGGCATGATGCTAGCGAGTGAAAGAACTATAATGCGACGATTGAACATGGGCACATTGAAGTTAATGAATATTAATGTTCCAATCGGAACCGCGGGCACTTTTCTTCCTTCCCCTCCTTAACATTCGGGAGAGCTATAGCTCGGATGAACATGTAAGGATGGAGATCGATATCCATTCCGATTGGAAGGTTCTTCCGACATGTGAAGGTAATGGAGAACGGAACATTCTCTCGATTCATGTTACTTTTGTTCCTATTCATTATTACTACTTGCTTCTTTTTTGTAGTTTGTATTTTCATTGCTTCTTATCTAATATTACTATTTTGATGGTGTAGGCAAACTAATGTGGCATTTTATGAAAACAGATTGGGCTGTCTTTGTAAGTGTGGAGAGACCGGTTGTTAAGAGTTTATGTCCTCTTTATCTGGTGCTCTTCAATCTTTCTATTCAAAATAATCAGTCACTATAGTTACTATTCCGACGGCGCCACTCGAAAAATATACACATGGTTTGTTTGATGGATAGGTATATTTCTATTCACAACCCTTCTTTTATCCGTTTGCAAAAGCCCTATCACAATGTTGTCAATAAATTTCACTATCATGATGTGTGAACGTGACATTTGCTCAAACTTAATACATTGTACTAGGTTAATCTACCGGTAGTCTGGTTACTTAAGATCATGAATGGCAGTGCATTTCTTGCGCTCTAGAATTTCTTAACCAATGGATTAGCCACAAAGAAACAACACATGTTGATAGGAGATACTCAATATCCAGATCTCGTCGCTATAATGATTCCTCAGGTAGGCTCCTACTCTACCACTCACTTCCAGTTGGGACGCAACTATAGATGTAGTTTTGGAAGAGCCGCACATCGACGCACGCGGGCAGGGCGCCGCCAGGCCGTCGACGAGCACCCTCGCGCTCCCAGTACCGTCGAAGGAGGCAAGGCTGTGCCTCACGTGGCGAGGGTGCCGTCTTCGGGAGGAACAGACGGTGGAGCTCCGCCTGTTCTGCAGGTCTTCGAAGGTTCGTGCTGGCCTGCTAGCCTCCTCCACCTCTTCGTCAAAGGGGACCTACAGGTTCTTCCTCCTCCTCTATCTCTTGTCTCGGTCTCTTGTCTCTCTCACGATATCTCCACCTTGCTGCAGCAGCTAGGCAGGTAGGACTACAACGGTAGCTTTCTAGGTAGTAATCTGTTAGGCTGTTATGATGAATATATTTCTTAGATAAGAGGACCATGCTATTTTACATATTATTGCTAATTATTTGTCTCTGAATAATTGGTTGTTCCTCCTATGAAAATCGGTGCCTACTGTGTGCTCTGTATCCATGTAGACCAGATGGTTCTCAAATTTGACTTCTTGTCAATTAGTCTTGATCTGCATTCATCGGTTTACCTTTGATCTTTTTGAACAATTACGAGGTTTAATCATGGATGTACAAATTTGCTACTCGTGAAGATAATATTACTTATTGTTTTAGACAATGCAAGCAGATCATGTCATATATGTCATTGATTTTATACCTCATGACTGAACCTGAGTATTCAGTATAAACATCTCTTGGATAAATCACTTGACCTGCTTCCTTAAACTAACATAATAGAACAGCTTTTAGATTATGTTTGCTTCATTACTTTTCGGTTTGTTGCAATAATGCTGAATTTGTTTCTATCGTAATTGAGGTACATGTCATCCCTTTTAGTTAATACTAATGTTCCAATTGCAACAAGTAGGTGCTTGGTCCTGAGATCATTATGGTGTGGCATGATGCTAGCAGGTGAAAGAACTATAATGCGACGATTGAACATGGGCACATTGAAGTTAATGAATATTAATGTTCCAATCGGAACCGGCGAGCACTTTTCTTCCCCTCCTTAACATTCAGGAGAGCTATAGCTCAGATGAACATGTAAGGACGGAGATCGATATCCATTCTGATTGGAAGGTTCTTCCGACATGTGAAGGTAATGGAGAACGGAACATTCTCTGATTCATGTTACTTTTGTTCCTATTCATTATTACTGCTGCTTCTTTTTTGTAGTTTGTATTTTCATTGCTTCTTATCTAATATTACTATTTTGATGGTGTAGGCAAACTAATGTGGCATTTTATGAAAACAGATTGGGCTGTCTTTGTAAGTGTGGAGAGACCGGTTGTTAAGAGTTTATGTCCTCTTTATCTGGTGCTCTTCAATCTTTCTATTCAAAATAATCAGTCACTATAGTTACTATTCTGACGGCGCCACTCTGAAAAATATACACATGGTTTGTTTGATGGATAGGTATATTTCTATTCACAACCCTTCTTTTATCCGTTTGCAAAAGCCCTATCACAATGTTGTCAATAAATTTCACTATCATGATGTGTGAACGTGACATTTGCTCAAACTTAATACATTGTACTAGGTTAATCTACCGGTAGTCTGGTTACTTAAGATCATGAATGGCAGTGCATTTCTTGCGCTCTAGAATTTCTTAACCAGTGGATTAGCCACAAAGAAACAACACATGTTGATAGGAGATACTCAATATCCAGATCTGCTGCTATAATGATTCCTCAGGTAGGCTCCTACTCTACCACTCACTTCCAGCTTGGGACGCAACTATAGATGTAGTTTTGGAAGAGCCGCACATCGACGCACGCGGGCAGGGCGCCGCCGGGCCGTCGACGAGCACCCTCGCGCTCCCAAGTACGCGTCGAAGGAGGCAAGGCCGTGCCTCACGTGGCGAGGGTGCCATCTTCGGGAGGAACAGACGGTGGAGCTCCGCCTGTCTCGCGGGTCTTCGAAGGTTCGTGCCGGCCTCGCTAGCCTCCTCCACCTCTTCGTCAAAGGGGACCTACGGTGTTCTTCCTCCTCCTCTATCTCTTGTCTCGGTCTCTTGTCTCTCTCACGATATCTCCACCTTGCTCGCAGCAGCCTAGGCGGTAGGACTACAACGGTGGCTTTCTAGGTAGTAATCTGTTAGGCTGTTATGATGAATATATTTCTTAGATAAGAGGACCATGCTATTTTACATATTATTGCTAATTATTTGTCTCTGAATAATTGGTTGTTCCTCCTATGAAAATCGGTGCCTACTGTGTGCTCTGTATCCATGTAGACCGAGATGGTTCTCAAATTTGACTTCTTGTCAATTAGTCTTGATCTGCATTCATCGGTTTACCTTTGATCTTTTTGAACAATTACAGGTTTAATCATGGATGTACAAATTTGCTACTCGTGAAGATAATATTACTTATTGTTTTAGACAATGCAAGCAGATCATGTCATATATGTCATTGATTTTATACCTCATGACTGAACCTGAGTATTCAGTATAAACATCTCTTGGATAAATCACTTGACCTGCTTCCTTAAACTAACATAATAGAACAGTTTTAGATTATGTTTGCTTCATTACTTTTCAGTTTGTTGCAATAATGCTGAATTTGTTTCTATCGTAATTGAGGTACATGTCATCCCTTTTAGTTAATACTAATGTTCCAATTGCAACAAGTAGGTGCTTGGTCCTGAGATCATTATGGTGTGGCATGATGCTAGCGAGTGAAAGAACTATAATGCGACGATTGAACATGGGCACATTGAAGTTAATGAATATTAATGTTCCAATCGGAACTGGCAGGCACTTTTCTTCCCCTCCTTAACATTCAGGAGAGCTATAGCTCAGATGAACATGTAAGGACGGAGATCGATATCCATTCTGATTGGAAGGTTCTTCCGACATGTGAAGGTAATGGAGAACGGAACATTCTCTGATTCATGTTACTTTTGTTCCTATTCATTATTACTGCTGCTTCTTTTTTGTAGTTTGTATTTTCATTGCTTCTTATCTAATATTACTATTTTGATGGTGTAGGAAAACTAATGTGGCATTTTATGAAAACAGATTGGGATGTCTTTGTAAGTGTGAAGAGACCGGTTGTTAAGAGTTTATGTCCTCTTTATCTGGTGCTCTTCAATCTTTCTATTCAAAATAATCAGTCACTATAGTTACTATTCTGACGGCGACACTCGAAAAATATACACATGGTTTGTTTGATGGATAGGTATATTTCTATTCACAACCCTTCTTTTATCCGTTTGCAAAAGCCCTATCACAATGTTGTCAATAAATTTCACTATCATGATGTGTGAACGTGACATTTGCTCAAACTTAATACATTGTACTAGGTTAATCTACCGGTAGTCTGGTTACTTAAGATCATGAATGGCGAGTGCATTTCTTGCGCTCTAGAATTTCTTAACCAGTGGATTAGCCACAAAGAAACAACACATGTTGATAGGAGATACTCAATATCCAGATCTGCTGCTATAATGATTCCTCAGGTAGGCTCCTACTCTACCACTCACTTCCAGTTGGGACGCAACTATAGATGTAGTTTTGAATCTTCGCAGTTATATGGGTATGCTTATCGACTGATTTTTTTCCCAGTAGATGGTGATTATGCATGTTCTATTTACTCCGTCGATGCAAAATGTAAAGGCAGGAGCGGGGTCACGGTCCAGATGGTGTACTAATTAGCCTCAGGTGTGTGATTTTATCGCTTGGTTTTAGACCGAAAGCACCTAAGATATTTTTAAATGATGTATTTGTGCGCGTTTGGATTCGATACATCTCTGTTCTAAATAGTTCCAATATTTACATATTAGAATTGCCAGGTTCGCTTCAGCATCTTAGTTAACAAAAATAGGATTTTTGTGGATTTGTAAATGCCGACATTATTATACACAGGATCATAAATACCTAGGTTCCAAAAATGCTTTGACTATGATAGCCTCCCCATGTTTTTGTGATAATCTTTCAGATGGCTACGCCATTACCTTTGGTATATATGTTATTGAAAATATGCACTGTCATTTAGATGTCTTTAATATGTGTTGGATACTGTAGTTCAGACGTAGGGTGCGATTGATACGTCTCCGACGTATCAATAATTTCTTATGTTCCATGCCACATTATTGATGATATCTACATGTTTTATGCATACTTTATGTCATATTTATGCGTTTTCCGGAACTAACCTATTGACGAGATGCCGAAGTGCCAGTTCCTGTTTTCTGCTGTTTTTGGTTTCAGAAATCCTAGTAAGGAAATATTCTCGGAATTGGATGAAATCAACGCCCAGCACCCTATTTTCACACGAAACTTCCAGAACACCCGAGAGAGGACAGAGGGGGGCCACAGGCCCACCACACATGGGGCTGGCGCGGCCTAGGCCCTGGCCGCGCCGCCCTAGTGTCTGGTGGCCCCAGACCCCCTCTGATGCCTCCCTTCCACCTACTTAAAGCCTCAGTCGCGAAAACCCTATCACGACGGACGAGACCCGCAAAAACCTTCTAGAGCCGCCGCCATCGCGAAGCCAAGATCTGGGGGACAGGAGTCTTTGTTCCGGCACGCTGCCGGGACGGGGAAGTGCCCCCGGAAGGCTTCTCCATTATCACCACCGCCATCTTCATCAACGCTGCTGTTTCCCATGAGGGGGGAGTAGTTCTCCATCGAGGCTCGGGGCTGTACCGGTAGCTATGTGGTTCATCTCTCTCCTATGTACTTCAATACAATAATCTCATGAGCTGCCTTACATGATTGAGATTCATATGATGATGCTTGTAATCTAGATGTCATTATGCTAGTCAAGTGGGTTTTACTTATGTGATCTCCGGAGACTCCTTGTCCCACGTGTGTAAAGGTGACGAGTGTGTGCACCGTGTGGGTCTCTTAGGCTATATTTCACAGAATACTTATTCACCGTTATGAATGGCATAGTGAAGTGCTTATTTATATCTCTTTATGATTGCAATATGTTTTGTATCACAATTTATCCGCATGCTACTCTAGTGATGTTATTAAAGTAGTTTTATTCCTCCCGCACGGTGTAATGGTGACAAGTGTGTGCATCCGTGTTAGTACTTGGCGTAGGCTATGATTATGATCTCTTGTAGATTATGAAGTTAACTATTGCTATGATGGTATTGATGTGATCTATTCCTCCTACATAGTGTGAAGGTGACAAGTGTGCATGCTATGTTAGTACTTGGTTTAGTCGTGTTGATCTTTCATGCACTCTAAGGTTATTTAAATATGAACATTGAATTGTGGAGCTTGTTAACTCCGGCATTGAGGGTTCGTGTAATCCTACGCAATGTGTTCATCATCCAACAAAAGAGTGTAGAGTATGCATTTATCTATTCCGTTATGTGATCAATGTTGAGAGTGTCCACTAGTGAAAGTATGATCCCTAGGCCTTGTTCCTAAATACTACTATCGCTGCTTGTTTACTCGTTTCTATCGCGTTACTATCGCTGCGCTACTACTCGCTTGTTTATCGTCCTGGGCAAAGCACTTTTCTGGTGCCGTTGCTACTTCTTATTTACACCACCTGTATTTCACTATCTCTTCGCCGAACTAGTGCACCTATTAGGTGTGTTGGGGACACAAGAGACTTCTTGCTTTGTGGTTGCAGGGTTGCATGAGAGGGGTATCTTTGACCTCTTCCTCCCTGAGTTCGATAAACCTTGGGTGATCCACTTAAGGGAAAACTTGCTGCTGTTCTACAAACCTCTGCTCTTGGAGGCCCAACACTGTCTACAGGAAAAGGAGGGGGCGTAGACATCAAGCTATTTTCTGGCGCCGTTGCCGGGGAACGAAGGAAAGCTACACCATTTCCTCCCTCGTCAACCACGCGCCAGTTGTGGACAGCAAGCTATTTTCTGGCGCCGTTGCCGGGGAGGAAAGGTAAAAGGCTCTCACACTCTGGTCCCAGGTAACCAAACACTTTTCTGGCGCCGTTGTGTTTGTGCTCGAAGCTATTTCCTTTAGATCCTGCAATTGCAACTTTTTGTTTCTTGTTTACACTAGTTAGGCATAATGGAAAACAACAAAAATATGTGAGATCTTTATGAACTTTATCTTGAATTAGGACATGATGTGTTTGAAGAGAGAATTAAAAAACCCATGGAACTTTATATGCATGCTAATGGGAATGTTATTAATATGAATGCTTTGAACACTATTGTTGCTAATGCTATGGAAAATTCTAAGCTTGGGGAAGCTGGTTTTGATGAGCATGATCTTTTTAGTCCCCCGGGCATTGAGGAGGAAATTTTCTTTGATGATACTTTGCCTCCTATTTATGATGATTATAATGATAGTAGTCTTTTAGTACCACCTGTTATGGAGGATAAATTTGATTATGATTACAATATGCCTCTTATATTTGATGATAGCTACTTTGTTGAATTTGCTCCCACTATTACTAATAAAATTGATTATGCTTATGTGGAGAGTAATAATTTTATGCATGAGACTCATGATAAGAATGCTGTATGTGATAGTTATATTGTTGAGTTTGCTCATGATCCTACTGAACATTATTATGAGAGAGGAAAATATGGTTGTAGAAATTTTCATGTTACTAAAACACCTCTCTTTTTGCTGAAAATCTTGAAGCTGCACTTGTTTTATCTTTCTATGCTTGTTGCATTATGCTTCATGAACTTGTTTATTTACAAGATTCCCTTTCATAGGAAGCATGTTAGGCTTAAATTTGTTTTGAATTTGCCTCTTGATGCTCTCTTTTGCTTCAAATACTATTTCTTGCGAGTGCATCATTAAAACTGCTGAGCCCATCTTATTGGCTATAAAGAAAGAACTTCTTGGGAGATAACCCATGTGTTTATTTTACTACAGTACTTTGTTTTATATTTGAGTCTTGGAAGTTGTTACTACTGTAGCAACCTATCCTTATCTTAGTTTTATTGCATTGTTGTGCCTAGTAAAGCCTCTAATAGAAGGTTGATACTAGATTTGGATTTCTGCGCAGAAACAGATTTCTATCTGTCACGAATCTGGGCTGTTTTCTCTGTAGGTAACTCAGAAAAATATGCCAATTTACGTGCGTATTCCTCAGATATGTACGCAACTTTCATTAGTTTTGAGTTTTCTCATCTGAGCAAGTCTGGTGCCTCGTAAAAATTCGTATTTACGGACTGTTCTGTTTTGACAGATTCTGCCTTTTATTTCGCATTGCCTGTTTTGCTGTGTTGGATGGATTTCTTTGTTCCATTACCATCCAGTAGCTTTGTGCAATGTCCAAAAGTGTTAAGAATGATTGTGTCACTGATACGTCTCAAACGTATCTATAATTTCTTATGTTCCATGCTACTTTTATGATGATACTCACATGTTTTATACACATTATATGTCATTATTATGCATTTTCCGGCACTAACCTATTAACGAGATGCCGAAAAGCCAGTTGCTGTTTTCTGCTGTTTTTGGTTTCAGAAATCCTAGTAAGGAAATATTCTCGGAATTGGACGAAATCAAAGCCCAGGTTCCTATTTTTCCACGAAGCTTCCAGAACACCGGAGGAGATACGAAGTGGGGCCACGAGGTGGCGCCACACTAAGGCGGCGCGGCCAAGGGGGGCCCGCGCCGCCCTGTTGTGTGGCCCCCTCGTGAGTCCTCCTGACCTACCCTTCCGCCTACAAATAGCCTTCGTCGCGAAACCCCCAGTACCGAGAGCCACGATACGAGAAAACATACTGAGACGCCGCCGCCGCCAATCCCTGTCGTGGTATCGTCACGGCATATGCCATAGGGTGGCTAACGAAGGTGGTTCCTAGGAGATCTCACGGCGGTATCCGGATGCGGGTATGGGGACGCGTGACACAGAGGCGTACCCAGGTTCGAGGCCCTCCTGTGGAGGTAACACCTCTACTCTCGCTATGAGTGTATATGATGATCACACAGTACAATGGTGCTCCTAGAGCTGTATCCGGCTTGCCCTGGGAGGCTAAGGTATACGAAGGTCTCTCTCACAGGGCAGCGCTAAGACTAGAATGAAGTAAGAATGATCGATCCCCTGCACGAGAGGGGGTAATGCGGCTTATATAGGCACCGGCACTTTACATATAAGACCCTATAGTCTACTGGCCGGCTTGGCCGGCTCCGGCTTCCGCTCCTTCCCGAGGCGGTGGACGTCAGGAGCCGTTGAGGCCTCATGGCCTGTCCCATCCGGCTGCCACGGTCAGCGGTATGGAGAGGAGGTGTCCCTGTCGCCATCAGCCACTGTAGCCAGTACGGATCAACGTAGACCATGATGGCCTGTCCGGTGCGTGGCACTATTGCTCTATAGTGCCCCGCGCTTTACGGAAGATGAAGTCAGCGTGGACTTTGGGAACCCGGATCACCAACCCGGTTCCTTCTAGTGCAAGACTCGCCAGCCTCGAGTCGGTCTGAGGTACAAACCCCAGTCGGATATGGCTTGTAGAAGCCGGCCCAGCTACAGCATTGGCGGCCGTAGCCAGACCGACTAGGACCTAGAGCCAGCCGGCTTCCGGACCAGCCGGCCACGGCGCTAGCCGGCTGCTCCTCAGCCGGCCTTTGCCGCGAGTCGGCCAGTGGCCAGCCGGCTGCTCCGCGTCCATTGCCCTATCCGGGGTCTTCCCCCCGACAATCCCATCTCGGGGGATTCTGGAGATCACCTCCGGCACCCTGCCGGAGAGGGGAATCATCTCCCGGATGACTCTACACCGCCATGGTCGCCTCCGGATTGATGTGTGAGTAGTTCACCCCTGGACTATGGGTCCATAGCAGTAGCTAGATGGTTGTCTTCTCCCCATTGTGCTATCATTGTCTGATCTTGTGAGGTGCCTATCATGATCAAGATCATCTATCTGTAATGCTACATGTGTGTTTTTTGGGATCCGATGAATAGAGAATACTATGTTATGTTGATTATCAGTCTATTACCTATGTGTTGTTTATGATCTTGCATGCTCTCCGTTGCTAGTAGAGGCTCTGGCCAAGTCATTGCTTGTAACTCCAAGAGGGAGTATTTATGCTCGATAGTGGGTTCATGCCTCCATTAAATCTGGGACAAGTGACGAAAGTTCTAAGGTTGTGGATGTGCTGTTGCTACTAGGGATAAAACATTGATGCTATGTTCGAGGATATAGTTATTGATTACATTACGCACCATACTTAATGCAATTGTCTATTGCTTGCAACTTAATACCGGAAGGGGTTCGGATGATAACCTCAAAGTGGACTTTTTAGGCATAGATGCATGCTGGATAGCGGTCTATGTACTTTGTCGTAATGCCCAATTAAATCTCACAATACTCATCATGTCATGTATGTGCATTGTCATGCCCTCTCTATTTGTCAATTGCCCAACTGTAATTTGTTTACCCAATATGCTATTTCTTATGGGAGAGACACCTCTAGTGAACTGTGGACCCCGGTCCATTCTTTTATATCGAATACAATCTACTGCAATACTTGTTCTACTGTTCTCTGCAAACAATCATCATCCACACTATACATCTAATCCTTTGTTACAGCAAGCCGGTGAGATTGACAACCTCATTGTTTCGTTGGGGCAAAGTACTTTGGTTGTGTTGTGCAGGTTCCACGTTGGCGCCGGAATCCCTGGTGTTGCGCCGCACTACACTTCGTCATCAACAACCTTCAACGTGCTTCTTGGCTCCTACTGGTTCGATAAACCTTGGTTTCTTACTGAGGGAAAACTTGCTGCTGTACGGCATCATACCTTCCTCTTGGGGTTCCCAACGGACGAGTGCTTTACCATCACAAGGAAGCTACTACGCCCACGTCAACTGTGCGCAAGCAGCTCTTTTTCTGGCGTCGTTGCCGGGGAGATCAAGACACGCTGCAAGGGGAGTATCCACATCGCAATCTCTTTACTTTGTTTTTGTCTTGCTTTATTTTATTTACTATTTTGTTTGCTGCACTAAATCAAAACACAAAAAAATTAGTTGCTAGTTTTACTTTATTTACTATCTTGTTTGCTATATCAAAAACACAAAAAAAAATTAGTTACTTGCATTTTATTTCTGTTACCATGTCTAGTTCTGCACTTGTTACTTCTTCACCTGAAGAATTAGTCTTTACTTTTAAACAAGGGGATGAGGAGAGTTTTAAAGATGCTTGGTCCAGAATTTTTACTTCTTATCGCAAAACTGAACCACAAATGACTCTAAGTTTACTCCTTAGTAACTTTTATTTTGGGCTTATGATTCGCTATAGATATGCTTTGGATGCTTTAGTGGGAGGAGATTTCCTTCATTGCAATGGGGATCAAGCTTTTAATGCCATAAAAAAGTTGGTTGCATCACATGATTCGGCTAATAACTTTGATTCATCCCTAATTAGCATTTATAATAGATTAAATAATCTTGAGATAAGTACGTCTCGCTTGGATGACAATTATCACCATGTTCGTAATCGTCTTGAACAAGTTTTGGTGAACTCTGAACCTTCATTATGGGATCCTACTGTTAAAATTGTTATCGGTGATCAAACTCTTCATGCCAATTGTGATATTATGTCTAAATTTTGCCTTATGCCTGAGAGCATTTATAAATCTTTGAAACTTTGGGGATTTGATAAAGGAGGAGAAGAAATAACTCTCATCGATAACTCTGTTATAATTCCTAAGGGAATAGCCGCAGGTGTGCATACAACCATTCTTGGAAGAACAATATCCATTGATTACCTTGTTATTGAATGTGTAGGAACGGGACAAATCACACTCGGAAGATCCCTGCTGAAACTATTGGGAGCAGTCATAGACGTGGGAGAAGGCACCCTGGAATTTACCGCTACACCGGGGGGAAATCATATATTTCCTAAATCAAAGAGAAAGAAAAAGAACAAGAAAGGTAAGGGTAAAGCCCAAGGTAAGGTTGATACACCATCTCCCGATACCACTTGATACACACTTTCTGCGCCTAGCTGAAAGGCGTTAAAGAAAAGCGCTTATGGGAGACAACCCATGTTTTTACTACAGTAACTTTGTTTTATATTTGAGTCTTGGAAGTTGTTTACTACTGTAGCAACCTCTCCTTATCTTAGTTTTATTGCATTGTTGTGCCAAGTAAAGTCTCTAATAAAAGTATGATACTAGATTTGGATTACTGCGCAGAACAGTTTTCTTTGCTGTCACGAATCTGGGTCTAATTCTCTGTAGGTAACTCAGAAAATTATGCCAATTTACGTGAGTGATCCTCAGATATGTACGCAACTTTCATTAGTTTTAAGTTTTTTTCATCTGAGCAAGTCTGGTGCCTGTTAGAAATTCGTCTTTACGAACTGTTCTGTTTTGACAGATTCTGCCTTTTATTTTGCATTGCCTGTTTTGTCATGCTTGATGGATTTTTCGATTCCATTGACTTTCAGTAGCTTTGTGCAATGTCCAGAAGTATAAAGAATGATTGTGTCACCTCTGAATATGTGAATTTTAGTTGTGCACTAACCCTCTAATGAGTTGCTTTAAGTTTGGTGTGGAGGAAGTTTTCAAGGATCAAGAGAGGAGGGTGATATACACTATGATCAAGGAGAGTGAAAGCTCTAAGCTTGGGGATGCCCCGGTGGTTCACCCCAGCATATATCAAGAAGACTCAAGCGTCTAAGCTTGGGGATGCCCAAGGCATCCCCTTCTTCATCGACAACATTATCAGGTTCCTCCCCTGAAACTATATTTTTATTCCGTCACATCTTATGCACTTTGCTTGGAGCGTCTGTTTGTTTTTGTTTTTGTTTTGTTTGAATAAGATGGATCCTAGCATTCATTGTATGGGAGAGAGACACACTCCGCTGTTGCATATGGACAAATATATCCTTAGCTTTACTCATAGTATTCATGGCGAAAGTTTCTTCTTCGTTAAATTGTTATATGGTTGGAATTGGAAAATGATATATGTGGTAATTGGTATAACATCTTGAATAATGTGATACTTGGCAATTGTTGTGCTCATGTTTAAGCTCTTGCATCATATACTTTGCACCTATTAATGAAGAAATACATAGAGCATGCTAAAATCTGATTTGCATGTTTGGTTTCTCTAAGGTCTAGATAATTTCTAGTATTGAGTTTGAACAACAAGGAAGACGGTATAGAGTCTTATAATGTTTACAATATGTCTTTTATGTGAGTTTTGCTGTACCGCTTCATCCTTGTGTTTGTTTCAAATAACCTTGCTAGCCTAAAACCTTGTATCGAGAGGGAATACTTCTCATGCATCCAAAATCCTTGAGCCAACCACTATGCTATTTGTGTCCACCATACCTACCTGCCACATGGTATTTCTCCGCCATTCCAAAGTAAATTGCTTGAGTGCTACCTTTAAAATTTCCATTCTCTACCTTTACAATATATAGCTCATGGGACAAATAGCTTAAAAACTATTGTGGTATTGAATATGTACTTATGCACTTTATCTCTTATTAAGTTGCTTGTTGTGCGATAACCATGTTTCTGGGGACGCCATCAATTATCTTTGTTGAATATCATGTGAGTTGCTATGCATGTTCGTCTTGTCTGAAGTAAGAGTGATTTATCATGATCAAATGGTTTGAGTATGCATATTGTTAGAGAAGAACATTGGGCCGCTAACTAAAGCCATGATCCATGGTGGAAGTTTCAGTTTGGACAACAAACCTCACTCTCTTATGAGAATATTAACTGTTGTTGAATGCTTATGCATTAAAGAGGAGTCCATTATCTGTTGTCTATGTTGTCCCGGTATGGATGTCTAAGTTGAGAATAACCAAAAGCGAGAAATCCAATGCGAGCTTTCTCCTTAGACCTTTGTACAGGCGGCATAGAGGTACCCCTTTGTGACACTTGGTTGAAACATGTGCTATGCTATGACAATCCATGTAAATCCAAGCTAATTAGGACAAGGTGCGGGCACCATTAGTATACTATGCATGAGGCTTGCAACTTGTAGGATATAATTTACATAACTCATATGCTTTATTACTACCGTTGACAAAATTGTTTCTTGTTTTCAAAATAAAAGCTCTAGCACAAATATAGCAATCGATGCTTTCCTCTTTGAAGGACCATTCTTCTACTTTTATTGTTGAGTCAGTTCACCTATTTCTCTCTACCTCAAGAAGCAAACACTTGTGTGAACTGTGTATTGATTCCTACATACTTGCATATTGCACTTGTTATATTACTTTACATTGACAATATCCATGAGATATACATGTTACAAGTTGAAAGCAACCGCTGAAACTTAATCTTCCTTTGTGTTGCTTCAATATTTTCTACTTTGAATTTATTGCTTTATGAGTTAACTCTTATGCAAGACTTATTGATGCTTGTCTTTAAGTACTATTCATGAAAAGTCTTTGCTTTATGATTCAGTTGTTTACTCATGTCATTTACCATTGTTTTGATCGCTGCATTCATTACATGTGCTTACAATAGTATGATCAAGATTATGTTGGTAGCATTGTCACTTAAGAAATTATCTTTGTTATCGTTTACCTACTCGGGACGAGTAGGAACTAAGCTTGGGGATGCTTGATACGTCTCAAACGTATCTATAATTTCTTATGTTCCATGCTACTTTTATGATGATACTCACATGTTTTATACACATTATATGTCACTAGTCATCAACCCGTGCATGCACACGGGCTAGCACTCGTAGTGCATCTTCTATTTTGTCATAATATGTACATATGTAGAAGTTTCATAATTTTTTTATGATAGAATGTGTACTCTCTCGCGCCATGAAAATACTAAACAGTACATCAGTTTCACGTACCAATTTCGGATTCAACAATTACAAAAGTTTTCTTAGAAATATAGGAGAATCATGTTAAGTTTGGCAAGGCACTCTAGCATGAGTTTTCGCTATTAGGATTGGTGCGATAGATTATATGGAATTTACTCTATTTTCATAATAAAGAAACTTTTAGATGTTTTATCAAAGACTAATGGAATATTTCTAGTGCTTTCTTTCTTTAAGAGTGTATATAAATCTTTCACGCAGGACACGCAAAATATTTGCCAACAGAGTACTCCTCACATACGGTTTAAGAAAGTTCTCATTTTTTCTTGGAATCATGACATTATTAAATATCTTAAAAAATACAGGAGTACAAAGTTTCCATACTTATGATTAACCTGGAAGGCACATATTTTGGTACTGACACACAACCACGGTGCATATATCATAGGAAAATGAAAAACGAAATATTTTATTCATTGAAATTATTTTCCATTAATTAGTCAAGAAATAAGCCACAAAATTACATCCTTATTAATTCTAACTGGCAGGCAAACATAGTGGAAAGTATGTCTTAACTATATACCATGAATATATGTATTTATTAAAATAACATATTAAGAGTTGGGGAGGTTATAATACGTATATGAGTGGAGTAGTGCTGCTGGGATTATGAGGTTATACATGGTACTACGGTGCCTAACAGTTCCATATGTCCCACCCTGTTCTTTTCTATATACCGATCATCTCATTAGATGGTATAATCATGGGGTTTGCTAACATTCATGTATCGGTCATTGTAGCCAAAACTTACGTATTATTCTTGTTATCACTTGTTCATATGTAGAGAAATTAAAAGCGTAATCATGTTCACCAGAATTATCATCAACTTTTTAAAGTATTGTACTTGCTTCTGACCTTCACATTTAGTTCCTTGGTTACCTGCTTACATTGATATTGTCTTACATTGATATTGTTACACCGTGAATCAAATGTGGAAAAAAGAAAATTTATGCAAGAAATACAAATTGGGAGCATTTATATTTAATATTACCTCACCAAGCAAACATAAAGAATTTCCTTAAAATTCAGTCTTTCAAGTATAACTGGGGAGACCACACTCTGTGGACATGGAACAGAAACTACATGCGAACATGGATGAAAAGTTGCTAAGAAATTGCTGAATAAATAGGTTTCACCTGCCATAAAAAAATTCTGTGAGGAGAACCTTAATTGTTGTATACGCTGATTTCCTTGCAATTATGTTAATGATGAGTTTTCCTGCAAATAAAATGATGAATTGTTTGAAGCATTGGATAAAGGAACTTAATGAAGTGGGAAAAGGGAAGTACTACAGCCGGGTGAGAGCCAACGACAGTTGAGTCAAAATAGCTACCTGCTCGATCCATGTAACGAAACCACATACAATCCACTTAGATTTCAATTTGGAATCGCCCTGACTCATGGTGATTTTGTGCGCCGCCTCCCATTGTCGTTCTGCCTCGCTCCTGACATGGCGCGCTGCAGCCGCCCGTTCGCACCGCGTCCTCTACCCCAAAGTAATGCATCGGCAAAGATTTAAATCTGCTACTACCGATGTAGTATACACATCTTACAACACATTCTGGTAATCTTGACATAACTTAATTTCAAAATATCAGTATAAGAAAACACCCTACAAAGGACATGATTATTTGAAGTATACTATCTTTAATCGTAACTGGCTTGCCTACTGATCTCCTCTATGCATACAGATATCTTTGAACGCCTTGGGTGTGAGTTGTGAAGAAGCATTACCCATCACAGCGAAGGGGGCCAAATAGACGAACGAAAAAGAACACCGAACTCCATTCCCCATAAAGGTTCTTAAATTAAATGTCTCAAGTTCGTGGAGCTTCCAAATCTGCACGTCCCTGTAGTCTGGTGTATAAGAAAGTGAACTTTCCTAGCTATCTGGTAGAGGAAAATAGCAATAGTTGATCTGGTAGAGGAAAATAGCAATAGTTGATCGGTAGTGGTAGAGGATAATACCAATAGATGATCGGTAGGCTATCATATCGGAGGTCCAAAATCCATTCTAAATTTCTGATGCAAGACATAAGCCGATAGATTACCAGAGCAGAATTTGGGCGTTGGCTTCCTGAGGATCAACAAAAAAAAATCGCTCCTGATTATATTGCAATCACATGATATCATGTGTGCTAGCTCGTGGATCAAAATTTCTGCAAAGAAATATGAACGAAGAAATATCAATGATGGGATTTTATATATTGGAGATACTTTCTGAAGTATATCCATGGCTAAATTTTACCAAGCAGGAAAAATAGACAGATTAGAAAGTGGCGATCTAATCAAGTAGAAGAGTTGAGGAGGAAATCCGTTTGCTGTTCGTGCTGCCTCTGGTCTGGTTGTTTCTGCAACCTGCGAGGCACAGGAGCTGGAGGTGCTGCATCTTATGGTAGTCGTGCAGTTCGCAGTTGCTAGCAGTCTGCTTGGACCGTGCTGCACCTCCATTGACCGCAGCCTCGGATCTCATCGGAAGAAGATACGGGCTGGGGAGTCGACATGAAGGATGCAGAGGCTGGAGAAGAGCGACCGTGCTGATACACATGACAGGATACTCAGATATAACAAACTATTGAAAGATTATTTTATGGAAGACCACGCGTCACGATATTCATACGGTTTGCCGCGGTGCTCGCCATTGCCGTCGTGCTGGTGTCTTCCGGCGGCTCTCCATACCTAGTTCGGCTAGGTTGTGTGGACATGTGTGGTTTTCGCCGGTTTTTCCTGAAAAACTGCGCCGTGTTGGTTTTTCTTGTCTGGTTTTCCTCATAAACCGGACACGTCGGTGTCGTGTTTGTATCGGTTTTCGGCCAGTTTTTCTTATAAACTGGTCATTTTCCCTCTTCTTAATGAAAAGGCAGAGCTCCTGCCGGTTGCTCCAAAAAAAATATTAATACGGTTTAGATTTTCAAAACTAAATATTGCACGGGTGGTTTGTTTCATTTGAACTCAAGATTAAATGTCAGGCTATCGTGTCAGTTTATTTGTGAGGACCTACACAACTTCGTTTCGCATGGTTCATTCTGGTTCTAGTTGTACAATTAGGACCTACCAGCTTAATTAATTCTAATGATGTGGATCGATACAACAAAATTAGTAGAGAAAATTGAGGCAGATTTCATGAGAAGAAGGGAGTAGTAAACTACTCGGATTCTTACGGCCGGGTGATGTAGTATATAATCCATTTAAGATGTTTACGTGAACATGCACCTGCCACCGATTTTTTTTAAAGCAGCACATACACAACCAAGTTAAGGACTCTTCGTTAGAAGTAGTAAACTATTTAGACTCTCCTGCACAACGTAAATCTAATCTAAGCCGTTTATGTGTTGAATCTAAGATCAAAAGACTATATTTGTTTCCCCAACTAACGTGACTAACGACATCTATCCTCCTGCCTGCTCACGATCAAGGGATGGAATTATAAACAAAAGAAAACAACCATGTAACGTGAGCCTACGTGACATAACGTGTTTACGTTACGTTTTATGGTACATTATAAATCACGACTTTCTCGATTAATCTTAACCATAAATTGTAGATCTAGCTGTCATAATTATTTTAATGATGTGGCTTAACGTGGAGTCTTTTACGGTGCCTCTAATTAGTAAATATAAGATTATTATGCATTTTCCGGCACTAACCTATTAACGAGATGCCGAAGAGCCAGTTGCTGTTTTCTGCTGTTTTTGGTTTCAGAAATCCTAGTAAGGAAATATTCTCGGAATTGGACGAAATCAAAGCCCAGGTTCCTATTTTTCCACGAAGCTTCCAGAACACCGGAGGAGATACGAAGTGGGGCCACGAGGTGGCGCCACACTAAGGCGGCGCGGCCAAGGGGGGCCCGCGCCGCCCTGTTGTGTGGCCCCCTCGTGAGCCCTCCTGACCTACCCTTCCGCCTACAAATAGCCTTCATCGCGAAACCCCCAGTACCGAGAGCCACGATACGAGAAAACATACTGAGACGCCGCCGCCGCCAATCCCATCTCGGGGATTCTGGAGATCACCTCCGGCACCCTGCCGGAGAGGGGAATCATCTCCCGGAGGACTCTACACCGCCATGGTCGCCTCCGGATTGATGTGTGAGTAGTTCACCCCTGGACTATGGGTCCATAGCAGTAGCTAGATGGTTGTCTTCTCCCCATTGTGCTATCATTGTCTGATCTTGTGAGCTGCCTATCATGATCAAGATCATCTATCTGTAATGCTACATGTGTGTTTGTTGGGATCCGATGAATAGAGAATACTATGTTATGTTGATTATCAATCTATTACCTATGTGTTGTTTATGATCTTGCATGCTCTCCGTTGCTAGTAGAGGCTCTGGCCAAGTCATTGCTTGTAACTCCAAGAGGGAGTATTTATGCTCGATAGTGGGTTCATGCCTCCATTAAATCTGGGACAGTGACAGAAAGTTCTAAGGTTGTGGATGTGCTGTTGCTACTAGGGATAAAACATTGATGCTATGTTCGAGGATATAGTTATTGATTACATTACGCACCATACTTAATGCAATTGTCTGTTGCTTGCAACTTAATACCGGAAGGGGTTCGGATGATAACCCGAAAGTGGACTTTTTAGGCATAGATGCATGCTGGATAGCGGTCTATGTACTTTGTCGTAATGCCCAATTAAATCTCACAATACTCATCATGTCATGTATGTGCATTGTCATGCCCTCTCTATTTGTCAATTGCCCAACTGTAATTTGTTTACCCAATATGCTATTTCTTATGGGAGAGACACCTCTAGTGAACTGTGGACCCCGGTCCATTCTTTTATATCGAATACAATCTACTGCAATACTTGTTCTACTCGTTCTCTCGCAAACAATCATCATCCACACTATACATCTAATCCTTTGTTACAGCAAGCCGGTGAGATTGACAACCTCACTGTTTCGTTGGGGCAAAGTACTTTGGTTGTGTTGTGCAGGTTCCACGTTGGCGCCGGAATCCCTGGTGTTGCGCCGCACTACACTCCGTCATCAACAACCTTCAACGTGCTTCTTGGCTCCTACTGGTTCGATAAACCTTGGTTTCTTACTGAGGGAAAACTTGCTGCTGTACGACATCATACCTTCCTCTTGGGGTTCCCAACGGACGAGTGCTTTACCGTCACAAGGAAGCTACTACGCCCACGTCAACTGTGCGCAAGCAGTCACCTCTGAACATGTGAGTTTTTGATTATGCACTAACCCTCTAATGAGTTTGCTTTAAGTTTGGTGTGGAGGAAGTTTTCAAGGGTCAAGAGAGGAGGATGATATACTATTGAAAGATCGAGATGTCGCCTAGAGGGGGGTGAATAG
>NC_061508.1:39554935-39597317 GCF_022539505.1 Lolium rigidum
TTGTTTACTACTGTAGCAACCTCTCCTTATCTTAGTTTTATGTTTTGTTGTGCCAAGTAAAGTCTTTGATGGTAAAGTAAGTACTAGATTTGGATTACTGCGCAGTTCAGATTTCTTTGCTGTCACGAATCTGGGTCTACCTCCCTGTAGGTAGCTCAGAAAATTAAGCCAATTTACGTGCATGATCCTCAGATATGTACGCAACTTTCATTCAATTTGATCATTTTCATTTGAGCAAGTCTGGTGGCCTAATAAAATCCATCTTTACGGACTGTTCTGTTTGTGACGATTCTGCCTTTTATTTTGCATTGCCTCTTTTGCTATGTTGGATGAATTTCTTTGATCCATTAATGTCCAGTAGCTTTATGCAATGTCCAGAAGTGTTAAGAATGATTGTGTCACCTCTGAACATGTGAATTTTTATTATGCACTAACCCTCTAATGAGTTGTTTCGAGTTTGGTGTGGAGGATGTTTTCAAGGATCAAGAGAGGAGTATGATGCAATATGATCAAGGAGAGTGAAAGCTCTAAGCTTGGGGATGCCCGGTGGTTCACCCCTGCATATTATAAGAAGACTCAAGCGTCTAAGCTTGGGGATGCCCAAGGCATCCCCTTCTTCATCGACAACATTATCAGGTTCCTCCCCTGAAACTATATTTGTATTCCGTCACATCTTATGCACTTTGCTTGGAGCGTCGGTTTGTTTTTGTTTTTTGTTTTGTTTGAATAAAATGGATCCTAGCATTCACTTTATGGGAGAGAGACACGCTCCGCTGTAGCATATGGACAAATATGTCCTTAGGCTCTACGCATAGTATTCATGGCGAAGTTTCTTCTTCGTTAAATTGTTATATGGTTGGAATTGGAAAATGCTACATGTAGTAACTCTAAAATGTCTTGGATAATTTGATACTTGGCAATTGTTGTGCTCATGTTTAAGCTCTTGCATCATATACTTTGCACCCATTAATGAAGAAATACTTAGAGCTTGCTAATTTGGTTTGCATATTTGGTTTCTCTAGAGTCTAGATAACATCTAGTATTGAGTTTTGAACAACAAGGAAGACGGAGTAGAGTCTTATAATGTTTACAATATGTATTTTATGTGAGTTTTGCTGCACCGTTCATCCTTGTGTTTGTTTCAAATAACCTTGCTAGCCTAAACCTTGTATCGAGAGGGAATACTTCTCATGCATCCAAAATACTTGAGCCAACCACTATGCCATTTGTGTCCACCATACCTACCTACTACATGGTATTTCTCCGCCATTCCAAAGTAAATTGCTTGAGTGCTACCTTTAAAATTCCATCATTCACCTTTGCAATATATAGCTCATGGGACAAATAGCTTAAAAACTATTGTGGTATTGAATATGTACTTATGCACTTTATCTCTTATTAAGTTGCTTGTTGTGCGATAACCATGCTTACGGGGACGCCATCAACTATCCTTTGTTGAATATCATGTGAGTTGCTATGCATGTCCGTCTTGTACGAAGTAAGAGAGATCTACCACCTTTATGGTTGGAGCATGCATATTGTTAGAGAAGAGCATTGGGCCGCTAACTAAAGCCATGATTCATGGTGGAAGTTTCAGTTTTGGACATATATCCTCAATCTCATATGAGAATAATAATTTTTGCCACTTGCTTATGCATTAAAGAGGAGTCCATTATCTGTTGTCCATGTTGTCCCGGTATGGATGTCTAAGTTGAGAATAATCAAAAGCGAGAAATGCAAAATGCGAGCTTTCTCCTTAGACCTTTGTACAGGCGGCATGGAGGTACCCCATTGTGACACTTGGTTAAAACATGTGCATTGCAAAGATCCGGTAGTCCAAGCTAATTAGGACAAGGTGCGGGCACTATTAGTATACTATGCATGAGACTTGCAACTTGTAAGATATAATTTACATAACTCATATGCTTTATTACTACCGTTGACAAAATTGTTTCATGTTTTCAAAATAAAAGCTCTAGCACAAATATAGCAATCGATGCTTTCCTCTTTGAAGGACCATTCTTTTACTTTTATGTTGAGTCAGTTCACCTATCTCTCTCCACCTCAAGAAGCAAACACTTGTGTGAACTGTGCATTGATTCCTACATACTTGCATATTGTACTTGTTATATTACTCTATGTTGACAATTATCCATGAGATATACATGTTACAAGTTGAAAGCAACCGCTGAAACTTAATCTTCCTTTGTGTTGCTTCAATACCTTTACTTTGATTTATTGCTTTATGAGTTAACTCTTATGCAAGACTTATTAATGCTTGTCTTGAAGTTCTATTCATGAAAAGTCTTTGCTTTATGATTCACTTGTTTACTCATGTCATTACCATTGATTTGATCGCTGCATCCACTACATATGTTTACAAATAGTATGATCAAGGTTATGATGGCATGTCACTTCAGAAATTATCTTTGTTATCGTTTTACCCGCTCGGGACGAGCGAAACTAAGCTTGGGGATGCTTGATACGTCTCAGACGTATCGATAATTTCTTATGTTCTATGCCATATTATTGATGATACCTACATGTTTTATGCACACTTTATGTCATATTCGTGCATTTTACGGAACTAACCTATTAACAAGATGCCGAAGTGCCGGTTCCTGTTTCTCGCTGTTTTTGGTTTCAGAAATCCTAGTAACGAAATATTCTCGGAATTGGACGAAACGAAGACCCGGGGGCCTATTTCGCCACGAACCTTCCGGAAGACAGAAGAGCATACGAAGTGGGGCCACGAGGTGGCCAAACCACAAGGCGGCGCGGCCAAGGGGGCCCGCGCCGCCCGTGGTGTGGGCCCCCGTCACCCCCCGACTCTGCCCTTCCGCCTACTTAAAGCCTCCGTCGCGAAACCCCTGAGGCGAAAAACCACGATACGGAAAACCTTACTGAGACGCCGCCGCCGCCAATCCCATCTCGGGGGATTCTGGAGATCTCCTCCGGCACCCTACCGGAGAGGGGATTCATCTCTCGGAGGACTCTACGCCGCCATGGTCGCCTCCGGAGTGATGAGTGAGTAGTTCACCCCTGGACTATGGGTCCATAGCAGTAGCTAGATGGTTGTCTTCTCCTCATTGTGCTTCATTGTTGGATCTTGTGAGCTGCCTAACATGATCAAGATCATCTATCTGTAATACTCTATGTTGTGTTTGTCGGGATCCGATGGATAGAGAATACCATGTTATGTTAATTATCAAGTTATTGCATATGTGTTGTTTATGATCTTGCATGCTCTCTGTTACTAGTAGAGGCTCTGGCCAAGTTTTTGCTCTTAACTCTAAGAGGGAGTATTTATGCTCGATAGTGGGTTCATGCTCGCATTGACACCGGGACGAGTGACGGAAAGTTCTAAGGTTGTGTTGTGTTGTTGCCACTAGGGATAAAACATTGGCGCTATGTCCAAGGATGTAGTTGTTGATTACATTACGCACCATACTTAATGCAATTGTGCATGTTGCTTTGCAACTTAATACCGGAAGGGGTTCGGACGATAACTCTGAAGGTGGACTTTTTAGGCATAGATGCGGTTGGATGGCGGTCTATGTACTTTGTCGTAATGCCCGATTAAAATCTCACTATACTTATCATGACATGTATGTGCATTGTTATGCCCTCTCTATTTGTCAATTGCCCGACTGTAATTTGTTCACCCAACATGCTTTTATCTTATGGGAGAGACACCTCTAGTGAGCTGTGGACCCCTGTCCATTCTTTAATACTTGAAATACAAATCTCGTTGCAATAGTTGTTTTACTGTTTTCTCTGCAAACAATCATCTTCCACACAATTCGGTTAATCCTTTGTTACAGCAAGCCGGTGAGATTGACAACCTCACTGTTTCGTTGGGGCAAAGTACACTACTAGGAAAAGGCTTATTGCCGGCGCACCAAGAGCCCGCCGGTGCGAACGCGCCGGTGATAATAGCTTATTGCCGGCGCACCAGTCGGTGCGCCGGCGGTATCTCGCGTTATCCCCGGCGCACCTGTCTAGTTCGCCGGCGGTCAGTTATACAAGAAAACAAAAAAAATTCAAATCTAGATCCAGATCTAGATCTAGATCTAGCTAGTCAACCGTGGTTGTCGTCTATGCGCCAGTGTAGGAGGTGCATGAGGTGCATGAGGATGCTGGAAGCTCCCAAGATTGGCGGGCCGGTGTAGGAGGAGGAGGAGTAGGCCAGAGGAGGAGGAGTAGGCCAGAGGTGGAGGAGCCCGGTGGAGGTGGAGGATGCCGGAGGATGCCGGAGGTGGTGGAGGTGGCCGACGGTGATGGGGGAGGCCGGAGATGTTGGAGGAGGCCGGAGGACGTCGAGGAGGCCGGAGGTGGTGGAGGAGGTCGGAGGACGTCGTGGCCGTCGGTGGAGGAGGAGGATGAGTAGGTCGCCGGAGTAGCTCGCCGCCGCGGAAGCTCGGTATAGAGAAGGAGGAGCAGGAGATGGAGGAGGAGGAGGAGGAGGAGGAGGAAAAGAGAAGGGGAAAGTGAGCACCGCGGGTTGAGTTGTGCCTATATAGCACTCCTTACCGCCGGCGCACCAAGTAGGGTGGTGCGCCGGGGCTATTTTTTTCTTTTTTTTCACCCAAATCTTAAATCTGAAAAAAGTCCTGTTTCTGTTTTGAATTTGACGAATCCATTTTTTCTCCAAACGGCCGTAGGCCGTTGAATTCGAGTAGGAAATTTCGAGTAGATCGATTTTGATATAAAAAAGTTTTTCATCGGAGGTCGTATGCAACCAGAAATCCCGTTTTACCGAAAGATGATGCCATTTTGCATAATACATCGAAATTCAAATTTTCAAATTTTCCCTAAAAGTAGATCACATATTACATGGGCATTTCAAAGGATTTTATTTTTTGAATTTTCTAGCATTTTCTATTATTTTTCGAAAACTGAAAAGGCGATTCCCGGGGGGGGGGGGGGTGGAGAGAAAAATCTAGGCAACTTACCCCCGGCGCACCTCTATGGTGGTGCGCTGGTGGTAACCGTCTACCACCGGCGCACCACCATAGAGGTGCGCCGGGGGTAAGGTGCCCAGAATTTTGAGGGCGGCCGGATCTCTTCGAATTTTATCCCCGGCGCACTAATTTTTTTTGTGCGCCGGCGGTATAGGTCCATCGCCGGCGCGGCGGAAAAGGGGTGCGCCGGCAACACTTTCCACCGGCGCACGTGCAAGGTGGTGCGCCGGCACATATTGCCTCCACCTATAGGCGTTTTCCTAGTAGTGGTACTTTGGTTGTGTTGTGCAGGTTCCACGTTGGCGCCGGAATCTCTGGTGTTGCGCCGCACTACATCCCGCCGCCATCAACCTTCAACGTGCTTCTTGGCTCCTCCTGGTTCGATAAACCTTGGTTTCTTTCTGAGGGAAAACTTGCTGCTGTGCGCATCATACCTTCCTCTTGGGGTTGCCCAACGAACATGTGAAATACACGCCATCAAATACTTGTTCACTGGGTTATGATTTGAGTTGGATGTCTCTATGAAATTGTGGTGTGTTAGTACCTCCTATGAATGCTCACAGTGCCAGCGTGGGGTGTTGATTAGTACTTGGGAATACATCTTTAAGGTTTGCTTTGCAGCCCTACACGGTGAATTAGTGTTCGTTATCCCGCCAGAGAGTAATTCGGAATAGCATAGTGAAGTGCTTATTTATATTCAATTATGATTGCAATGTTGAGAGTGTCCACTAGTGAAAGTAGGATCCCTAGGCCTTGTTTCTAAGCATTGAAACACCGTTTCCAACAAGTTCTGTTGCATGTTTACTTGCTGCCATATTTATTTCAGATTGTTATTACCACTCATATTCATCCATATCACTTGCATTTTACTATCTCTTCGCCGAACTAGTGCACCTATACATCTGACAAGTGTATTAGGTGTGTTGGGGACACAAGAGACTTCTTGTATCTTAATTGCAGGGTTGCTTGAGAGGAATATCTTTGACCTCTACCTCCCTGAGTTCGATAAACCTTGGGTGATTCACTTAAGGCAAACTTGCTGCTGTTCTACAAACCTCTGCTCTTGGAGGCCCAACACTATCTACAAGAATAGAAGCACACGTAGACATCACAAACTATAGGCCATTGCTTTGAATCACTTCATTCACCTCATATGCTTTACAATAGTGTTGATCAAGATTATGTTGGTAGCATGTCACTTCAGAAATTATTCTTTTTATCGTTTACCTACTCGAGGGCGAGTAGGAACTAAGCTTGGGGATGCTTGATACGTCTCCAACGTATCTATAATTTCTGATGTTCCATGCTTATATTATGACAATACCTACATGTTTTATTCACACTTTATATCATTTTTATGCATTTTTCGGAACTAACCTATTAACAAGATGCCGAAGCGCTAGTTCCTGTTTTCTGCTGTTTTTGGTTTCAGAAATTCTACACAGGAAATATTCTCGGAATTGGACGAAACAAAAGCCCAAGGCCTTATTTTCCACGGAGTGTTCCAGAACACCGAAGGAGAGACGGAGAGGGCCCACGAGGTGGCCACCCCACCTGACGGCGCGGCCAAGAGGGGGGCGCGCCCAGCTATGGGGTGGGCCCCTCGGGACCCCTCCGACGCTGCCCTTCCGCCTATATATTCCTCCAGATGCAAAAACCCTAAATCAATCAGTCATATTCCACGAAGAGTTACGTAGCCGCCGCCATCGTGAAGCCAAGTTCGGAGGACAGAAGTCTCTGTTCCGGCACACCGCCGGGATGGGGAATTGCCCCCGGAATCCATCTCCATCCACACCACCGCCATCTTCATCGCCGTTACTGTCTCCCATGATGAGGAGGGAGTAGTTCTCCCCCGAGGCTGATGGCTCTACCGGTAGCTATGTGGTTCATCTCTCTCTCCCATGGTGTGATCTTTATGTGATCATGAGCTTTGTATCACTATTAATCTATGTGCTACTCTAGTGATGTTATTAAAGTAGTCTATTCCTCCTCCATGATGTGAAGTGGACAGCGTGTGCATCATGTAGTACTTGGCGTAGGATATGATTGTAATCTCTTGTGGATTATGAAGTTAACTATTACTATGATAGTATTGATGTGATCTATTCCCCCTTTCATAGCTATTGTTGACAGTGTGTATGCTATGTTAGTACTCGGTCTAAATTGCAACGGTATTATCTTGGATTATGATTTGATGAGGATATCCCTATGAGTGGTGTTTGTCAAGTACTTGATGAACTTTGAGTGGAGCTTTTGTAGCCACTACGTGATGTGATGAGGTCTAAGACCCCGTGTGTGGCCCGATCTCGCGGATTGACTTCGAAACCAAGGGGGAAGATGGGAAACGCGATGAACACGAAGAACACGACGACCACGAGGAACTCCGAGACTCACGCACGCACACCAACCCGATACACCCGATGCTTACCTCCGTGGCTCGATGGACCACGCCAATAGAATCTCCGAGGAAGAGACACGCGGTAGAATTCCCGGAGAGAGATTGGGATTGGAGAGGAAGAGCTTGGTGAGGGAGAGAGAGTAACAAGTACTAGAATCTCACTCAACAAGTTCAAAGTCAACAACCAAGGTGCCTTGATTACAGAGGGATGATACCCAAGGGAGACTAAGCTCAAAGGTAGGTTTGAGTTCAAAACAAGTCTAAAGAGCTAAGGAGGGGTTCCAGCTACTTATATAGGCACACATGGCCAGCAAGGACGAACAGGTACGCGAAAGGATAAGTTAAGGCAGTTTGGTGGGGCACTCCCGTCAGATCCGGTTTGGGATCCGGTCTGACCGGGCCTGTGACCGGGCTGTCCGGTCATGGGTCCGGTCGACCGGTCGGAAACCGGGAAACTGCGAGGTTTCCGGTCCTGGGTCCGGTCGTCGTCCGGTACGAGGGAGCTGGCCCGGTTTGCGCCCGGTTGACTGGGCCTGTGATGAGGACATCCCATCTCTTGATACAGCCGCTGTACCTACAGCCACACAATTACAAGGACCAATCACTCGAGCTCGTGCCAAACAACTTAACTATCGGGTACTTTCGTTTCTTGGAACTATTCCTCACATACATGAGAATATGATGCTGCCTAAATCAGATATGTTTGTTACTCTTAGGAATGATGGACCAAGCATGGATGAGGAGGACAAGCATTGGAGCATGATCACGCATGGAGGAGATGGCAGCAAGCGTTTGAGGATTGAAGATGACGCCGCAAGTGGAGATTTCAGAACTTTGAAGCCACCATAAGAAGAGATGAAGACATGGACGAAATATAGAGTTTCCCACTTCATAATTTCGTCCATAGCATGTTATGGTGCTGCGTCACCTTTAGTTTTGGGCCAGGCCCATGTCATTTTCGCAGGATTTAAGTCAGCCACTTTTTAGAGTCCGTATTGAAGGGGAAAGGCCTTCTAGTGTTTGGTTCGACCACCATACGTATGGTTGGCCGAAACCCCACCTTTTCCTCCTTTAAATACCCCCATAGCCGTCACGTTTAGACTCGGATTTTGATTAGACTAAAAGTTAGCCATTGCTCGCAACTCTCGTGTACTTCTTTTGAGGCCAACGCCTAGAACAAGACCGACTATTCGGAATCCCACCTTTTCAATAAAGCTTTCATCTATATCCGCAATATTCTGATTGCATCTTTAGTTCTTACTTGTTCTCGATTTCAGGTAGGAATTAAGACCCTTGCTGGTCGAGCTGATCGTGCTTCCGCAAGATCGGTAACTCCCGGAGATTGTCCTAGCGATTGCATTGGCGCACGAGCTTTGCACGTGTAGTCGGATCGTCAAGCACGAACTCCACCAACAAATCGAATTATCCTCGTCTCATCGAAAGATCGGCCACCTTTGCCCTATCAAGTGGTATCAGATTTCAGGTTGCTCGGTGAGATTTTACAGTTTTCCTAGTGCAGATTGTATGTTCCATCATACCCATAAACCATGAAAAAGCCAAAAATACCGTTAGGGTTTTTAGATCATATCGTCCCATAAACCCCCGCCACGCCTTGCATTGTCTTTTCAGTTTTGCATAGTTGAATTTGTGTCCGCATCTTCGTGTCGAGTTGCTGGTCTTAGCGTCTAGTTCCTTTAGAGTTTCGAGTTCTGGTCATATTAGTCACGCCGCCGCCGCCCACTCGCACCATACGTAGATCACCGCCATATACACCCACCATATACTTCCGCCACTGCCAGATACACCCACCATATACTTCCGCCACTTCCATATACACCCACCAGATCGTTTCCGCCACAGACATATACATCTGCCATATACCCTGTGTCCTACCGCGACACGGATTCGTGCTGTTTCTCTGCCGCGACAGAGCCCGTGTAGAATTAGGTTTTCTTGTTTTTCCTACTTAGCTGTTACCTTCTAATATCATCTTGCGCTGTGAGAAAAATTTCCGTGAGATAAGTTTCGGCGCCGATAAAGAATTGGAAGGAGAGCAAAAAAAAAAAAAAAAAAAAAAAGTCTGGAAACGCTTCCGAAAAAATTTTACGGCTACATTGGTTTTTCACTTTGGCGATCACTTTTCGCCACTGGCCGTTATAGCGACATTTTTTTGGCACCTGCGCGCTTTCCGGAGCACCTCCGAAATTTCGACAAAAAATTTTCTGAGGCTATACTGTTTTTAGACCTTGGGGATCAGTTTGAGACACTTGCCATCATAGTGATTTTTCACACCTCGCGTCGCCACCTCATCGCTGCTAGTTGCTTGTGTGCCGCGCCGTGACCTCGCTCGTGTTCTAGGCTCGCGTCTCTAGTACGGTCTAGCCTAGGACCGAAGCACAAGTACCGTCGTTGAGCATACTTTCAATACTGCATTGCTGTTTTGACAATTGCTGTTTTGCTACCATATTAGCCTTCCTACAGCTCTACATATTGTCTCCACGTGCACTGTGTCGACCCCTGGTAATCGCTTTGGCAATCCTTGGAGACACTGGATCCTTGCTTGGTTGTTACATCACCTTCCTCCTCGTTTGGTAAGAACTTGTAAGAGCTTTGTATTTTGCTTGACGAATTGCGCGTGAACCACCATATTCCGTAGTTTGTAGGCATATACATTTGTGCTTTTTGTGTACTAACCATGTCAGGACCCGTTGATCCGACCGCTGTTGACCCGGCCAAGATGACGCCTGAGCAGTTGCATGCTCACTTCACCCACCTTTTGGGCGGGCATGCCCGCGACACCGACGCGCGCATTGATGACGTGGATGCCAAACTCACCGATGCGCTGGACAAACTGGATGGCCTCGAGGCAGCTTTCAACTCCAAGCTCGACGCTAAGTTCCAGGAGCTTTTGACTCGGTTACCGCCGCCTCGCGCCAACGTGCAACGCCGCGCGCGCCGCGTTCCTCGTGCGGACGTTCCTGCAGGTACCGCTCCTGCTGCGGCAGCCGCACATGACGCGCCTTCTGATGAAGGCTACGAAGATTATGAAGGGGACGCGGACGAGCGAGGTAGATGAGAACGTATCGGAGGGCGAGGAAGTCCAACAACCTGCACCTGGTCGTCCACGGCAGCTGAACCGCCACGCTCGACCACCTCCACGCCCGGTACGTAATGATGATGATCATGTTGCTAAACTGAAACTGAATATTCCACCATTTGAGGGTAGATATAATCCCGATGCATATCTTACATGGGAATTGGAAGTAGAACAACGCTTTGCATGTTTAAAATACCCCGATCACTTGCGTGTTAGTGCCGCTACTTGTGAGTTCACAGATTTCGCATCTATTTGGTGGTCTGAATATTGTAGAACACACGCGGCAAATATTCCTGCTACATGGGTTGGGTTAAAACTTGCTATGCGTACTCGCTTTGTTCCTCCACATTATCAACGTGATTTGCTGAAAAAATTGTCTCGCTTAGAACAAGGAAAAAATTCGTAGAAGACTATTATCAAGAATTGCAAACCGGCATGATTCGCTGTGGTATTGTAGAGGATAATGAGGCTATGCTTGCTCGTTTCTTTGGTGGTTTGAATAAAGAGATTCAGCATATTTTAGATTATAAGGAGTACAACACTATTACTCGCTTGTTTCATCTTGCTTGCAAAGCCGAACGTGAAGTGCAGGATCGTCAACCACCATGGAGAAGAACTAACGTTTCGCAGGGTCGTACATCGTCGTGGTCTCCGCGACAATCAGCGCCACAATCTCGTGGTACCGCACCGAGCACCTACTACCTCCAAGTACACCGCGCCGGCATCACGAGCACCTCCTGCCTCTACACCAACACCATCGGCTGGTCCTCCTCGGAGTTCATCTTCCATGGCCTCCACGGGGAAGACGCGCGACATTCAATGTCGCAAATGCTTGGGATTTGGTCACATAGAGAGAGAATGCGAGAACCAAGCGTGTGATGTTGGTGCGTGAAGATGGAGAATATGATTCGCAAGTGACTTTGATGAAGATACATTGGCCCTTATTGCTGCACGTGATGGTGCCAACTCGATTCGAGAGAGAGATGGAGGTAATGGAAGCCGACACTCGCTGATCAGTACAGGAGCTTAGTTGCACAGCGTGTGTTGAGCGTGCAATTAAGCAAAGCTGAGCATGATCAACGCCACAATCTGTTCCAAACAAGAGGCGTTGTAAAAGAGCGAGCTATACGGATCATCATTGATGGAGGGAGTTGCAATAATCTGCCGGCGTTGACATGGTGGAGAAGCTTTCTCTTCCTACAAGACAGCGCACACATCCATACTACATACAATGGTTTGAGAGCTCTCGGAAGCTCAAGGTAACAAGAACTACACGTGTGCATTTTACTATTGGTACATATTCTGATTTTGTGGATTGTGATGTTGTACCTATGCAAGCTTGTTCTTTGTTACTTGGTAGACCTTGGCAATTTGATAGAGAATCTGTTCATAATGGTAAAACTAATCAGTATTCTCTTATGCATGATGGAAAGAAAATTGGTCTCAAACCTATGACTCCTGAACAAATATTAAAAGATGATCTTGCTAGAGCTAGTAGAGTAAAAAACGAGGAGAAACTTAAGAGTGAGAATCAGATTGTAGCTGCAGATTTTGTTCCACATAAGACTAATACTAAATCTGATTCGAACCATGCTACTGAAATTCGTTTGAAAAATCCTTGTTTGCTTGCTAGCAAATCTGATATTGCTGAACTTGATGTGGACACTACTCAATGCTATGCTATCATTTGCAAAGAAGTCCTGTTTTCATTTGAGGATATGCCTCCTTCTTTTCCACTGCGGTTGCTAACCTTTTGCAGGAATTCATTGATGTGTTCCCACAAGATGTTCCCCCTGGACTACCACCTATCCGTGGCATAGAACACCAGATTGACTTGATTCCGGGAGCGTCGCTGCCCAACCGTGCACCATACCGTACCAATCTCGAAGAGACGAAAGAGATTCAGCGACAAATTCAGGTTCTCCAAGATAAAGGTTACATTCGTGAGTCTCTTAGCCCATGTGCTGTTCCTATTATCTTGGTACCTAAGAAGGATGGTTCTTCACACATGTGTACTGATTGTAGAACTATTAACAATATTACCATTCGATACCGTCATCCAATACCTCGTTTAGATGATATGCTTGATGAATTGAGTGGTTCTGTTATGTTCTCTAAAGTTGATTTGCGTAGTGGTTACCACCAGATTCGTATGAAATTAGGAGATGAATGGAAAACAGCGTTTAAAACTAAGTTCGGCTTATATGAGTGGTTAGTAATGCCCGTTGGTTTAACTAATGCACCTAGTACTTTCATGAGACTGATGAACGAAGTTTTACGTGCTTTTATTGGACGTTTTGTGGTGGTATACTTTGATGATATTCTGATTTATAGCAAATCTTTGGAGGAACATTTGGATCATTTACGTGCTGTTTTCAATGCGTTACGTGATGCACGTTTGTATGGTAATCTTGAGAAGTGCACCTTTTGCACCAATCGAGTTGCGTTTCTTGGCTATGTTGTTACCGCGCGAGGAATTGAAGTTGATCCAGCCAAGATTGAGGCAATTGAGAGTTGGCCGCGGCCAAAGACGGTCACACAAGTGAGGAGTTTTCTTGGCCTCGTCGGCTTCTATAGGCGCTTTGTGAAAGATTTTGGATCCATTGCTCGCGCCGCTGAATGAGCTTACAAAGAAGGATGTACCCTTTGTGTGGGGCGATGCACAACAAGACGCCTTCATGATTCCGAAAGATAAGTTAACACATGCTCCATTACTCCAACTTCCTGATTTCAATAAGACTTTTGAGCTTGAATGTGATGCTAGTGGAATTGGTTTGGGAGGTGTGTTATTACAAGAGGGCAAACTCGTTGCATATTTTAGTGAAAAATTGAGTGGGCCTAGTCTGAACTATTCTACTTATGATAAAGAATTATATGCGCTGGTTCGGACATTAGAAACTTGGCAACATTATTTATGGCCTAAAGAATTTGTTATACATTCCGATCATGAATCTTTGAAGCATATTCGTAGTCAAGCTAAGTTGAATCGTCGCCATGCAAAGTGGGTTGAATTTATAGAGTCCTTTCCTTATGTTATCAAACACAAAAAGGGTAAAGATAATGTTATTGCTGATGCTTTGTCGCGCCGTTATACTATGCTATCTCAACTTGACTTCAAGATTTTTGGATTAGAAACCATAAAGGAACAATACTTGCTTGACGCTGATTTTAAAGATGTGTTGCTGAATTGTAAAGATGGTAGAACATGGAACAAATTCGTCCTCAATGATGGATTTGTGTTCCGTGCTAACAAGCTATGCATCCCAGATGGTTCCGTTCGTCTTTTGTTGTTACAGGAGGCGCATGGAGGAGGATTGATGGGTCACTTCGGTGTGAAGAAGACGGAGGATGTACTTGTTGCACACTTCTTTTGGCCACATATGCGTCGAGATGTTGAGCGATTTGTGGCACGCTGCACTACATGTCAAAAAGCTAAGTCTCGACTTAATCCACATGGTTTATATATGCCTCTTCCTGTTCCTAGTGTACCGTGGGAGGATATTTCTATGGATTTCGTTTTGGGTTTGCCTCGTACACAGAAGGGGAGGGATAGTATCTTTGTTGTTGTGGATAGGTTTTCTAAGATGGCACACTTTATTCCATGTCACAAAGCTGATGATGCTACACATGTTGCTGATTTGTTCTTTCGCGAAATTGTGCGTTTACATGGTGTGCCAAATACTATTGTTTCGATCGTGATACTAAGTTTCTTAGCCACTTTTGGAGATGTTTATGGGCTAAGTTGGGGACTAAATTGCTGTTTAGTACTACATGTCATCCCCAAACTGATGGACAAACTGAAGTAGTAAATAGAACTTTATGTACTATGCTGCGGGCTGTTTTGAAAAAGAATTTAAAATTGTGGGAAGAATGTTTACCTCATGTTGAATTTTCTTACAATCGTTCGCTGCATTCTACCACTAAGATGTGCCCATTTGAGATTGTTTATGGTTTTGTACCACGTGCGCCTATTGATTTGTTGCCTTTACCATCTTCTCGTGCAAAATAATTTGGATGCTACGGACCGTGCTGAATTGATACTAAAATTGCATGAGACTACTAAAGACAACATAGCACGCATGAATGCTAAGTATAAAATTGCTGGGGATAGAGGAAGAAAGCATGTTGTGTTTGATGTTGGTGATCTTGTTTGGTTGCATTTGCGCAAAGATCGTTTTCCTGAATTGCGCAAGTCTAAACTAATGCCTCGCGCTGTTGGTCCTTTTAAGGTGTTAGAGAAAATAAATGATAATGCATATAAACTTGAGCTTCCTGCGAATTGGGTCCGGTTAGTCCTACATTTAACATTGCAGATTTGAAGCCTTACTTTGGTGAAGAAGAGGAGCTTTCGTCGAGGACGACTTCAATTCAAGAAGGGGGGCATGATGAGGACATCCCATCTCTTGATACAGCCGCTGTACCTACAGCCACACAATTACAAGGACCAATCACTCGAGCTCGTGCCAAACAACTTAACTATCAGGTACTTTCGTTTCTTGGAACTATTCCTCACATACATGAGAATATGATGCTGCCTAAATCAGATATGTTTGTTACTCTTAGGAATGATGGACCAAGCATGGATGAGGAGGACAAGCATTGGAGCATGATCACGCATGGAGGAGATGGCGGCAAGCGTTTGAGGATTGAAGATGACGCCGCAAGTGGAGATTTCAGAACTTTGAAGCCACCATAAGAAGAGATGAAGACATGGACGAAATATAGAGTTTCCCACTTCATAATTTCGTCCATAGCATGTTATGGTGCTGCATCACCTTTAGTTTTGGGCCAGGCCCATGTCATTTTCGCGAGGATTTAAGTCAGCCACTTTTTAGAGTCCGTATTGAAGGGGAAAGGCCTTCTAGGGTTTGGTTCGACCACCATACGTATGGTTGGCCGAAACCCCACCTTTTCCTCCTTTAAATACCCCCATAGCCGTCACGTTTAGACTCGGATTTTGATTAGACTAAAAGTTAGCCATCGCTGCAACTCTCGTGTACTTCTTTTGAGGCCAACGCCCAGAACAAGACCGACTATTCGGAATCCCACCTTTTCAATAAAGCTTTCATCTATATCCGCAATATTCTGATTGCATCTTTAGTTCTTACTTGTTCTCGATTTCAGGTAGGAATTAAGACCCTTGCTGGTCAGGCTGATCGTGCTTCCGCAAGATCAGTAACTCCCGGAGATTGTCCTAGCGATTGCATTGGCGCACGAGCTTTGCACGTGTAGTCGGATCGTCAAGCACGAACTCCACCAACAAATCGAATTATCCTCGTCTCATCGAAAGATCGGCCACCTTTGCCCTATCAGCCTGTGACCGGGGCGCCCGGCTGAGGGTCCGGTCTGACCGGGTCCTGGACCGGCCAGCGTCCGTCTCTTCCTTGGAGCGCTTCGGGCGACGTCGGCTTCGGCTTCATGATCATCTCCATGTCCAGCTGCTTCTCTCCCTCCCTTGACATTGGCGCCTCCTCCTCTCCGGGGTCTTGATGCGCCTTGTACCTAATGACACATAGCACGTCGGCATGAGGTAGCAATCCATCCAAAGGGGTACCAAGATCAAGGGTGGTGAGGAGCGAGTTCACCTCATCATGTAGAGCCTTGGCTCGGGCTCGTGTCATCGGTCCACTTGGGGGACTAGTTGGTCTTGATGGAGTGTCGCTCGGTGAGCGGGGCTACATCATCTCCCCCTTGGGAAAGAGTCGTCCTCGACTCGTGGCCTTCCTCATCTCCATGATAGGGTGACAAGTCGGAGACATTGAACGTGTTGCTCACCAAGTACTTGGAGGTGGGGATGTCGATGACGTAAGCGTTGTTGTTGATGCGTTTGAGGACCTTGAAGGGACCATCTCCTCTTGGCTTGAGCTTCGAGTTGCGTTCATGAGGGAATCTTTCCTTCCGGAGGTGGATCCAAACGAGGTCGCCTTCTTGAAATATGCGTTCCTTCTTCTTGGCGTTGAGGCGGGTAGCTTGACGAAGCACATGTTCTTGAATGGTAGCTCTTGTTTCTTCATGAAGTTTCTTGACGGCGGCGGTGCGCTTGTCGAAATCCATGTTGATCCGCTCATGAAGGGGAGCGGAAGTATGTCGAGTGCCGTGAGCGGCTCAAACCCATAGACGACCATGAAGGGACTCCTTGATGTAGTCGAGTGCTTGGCGCGGTTGTAGGCGAACTCCGCGTGTGGAAGGCATTCCTCCCATGACTTCAAGTTTTTCTTCACGAGGATGCGTAGAAGGGTGGAGAGGCTTCGATTGACCACTTCCGTTTGGCCGTCCGTTTGCGGGTGCGAGGATGATGAGAATAAGAGCTTCACTCCAAACTTGGCCATGAGCGACTTCGAAAGATAACTCATGAACTTGACGTCTCGATCCGACACAATGCTTTGCGGTACTCCATGTAGGCGAACAATTTCCCTGAAAAACAATGAAGCAATGTGTGAAGCATCGTCGCTCTTATGGCAAGTATGAAATGCGCCATCTTAGAGAATCTATCCACTACCACAAATATAGAATCATGACCATGCTTAGTGGTGCGGCCTAAGGCCACGTGGGTTGCCCGATCTCACGAATTGACCGAGGGAAAGGCGGGGGAGAGGAAGAACACGAAGAACACGGCGAAGAACACGATGAACACACGCGAACGCACACAACACAACCCGATACAATTCCGGTTTACTCCCGATAGCCCGAACCACTATCCCGATAGAATCTCTCAAGGGAGAGACACGCGGTTAAATCCCCGAGAGGAAGATCGGTATACGATCGGTGGAATCACACGAGTGAGAGACCGGTGGTAGAATCACAAGTGTGAGAGACTAATCATATAAGGAGTGCCTTGTACAATAGATTATGATAATCTAAGGAGGGGGTTTCCCTAATCCCGGAGGGATGGTGGAGGCATAAGCCAAGTTCTCACTCAAGTTATGTCTTCCTAATGAAGGGGGAGGTGGGAGCCTATATATAGGGAGCCACTAAGGAGGGGTAGTTTAGGCATACAAGGGGGTACATGGGACTTGGCCCGAATTGACTTGGACACATAGGGGGCGGATTGTCCGGCCATAGTGGGGCGGATAATCCGAGCTGTCGTGCTTCATGCGCCGTCTCTTCTTGGCGACCTCGGGCGCTCTTCTTCCTTCTTCTCTTCCATGCCTCCGTGACCTCGGCCTTGAGTGTGGTTCTTGTCGTTGAAGCACATGATGAAGCGAAGACCGTAGGTCGGGCTACATCATCTCCCCCCACTTGAAAAAGAGTCGTCCTCGACGATGAGTCTTCATGAATGTGTAGAGGAGGTAGATGACACCAACGCTTGAATGTCCCTTCACTTGTCAAGAGCCCTATCAATAGCACAAGAAAAGCAAAGGAGCAATCAAAGCGAAGCCAAAGTTCAATGGATTTAGGAAGAGGGCGCAAGTAGAAGGAGGTCACCTTATCAAAGTGTCGGTGTGCTCTCATTGAGAGATCTTGTGTAGTTGAAGTGTGCGGGCAAAACCACTCATTGGAGCTCACTTGTATCATGCTCTCAAGAACTCTTTTCGTCAACTCGTGCTCAATCGAGGTTGACATTGGAGTTTGGGTACCTACACACATGTTAGACAACAAGAACAACGTGTGTGCATGGTATATGAACACATCATCCATCATGATGGTCCATCTCTTTTGCACATCACCATTAGCGTTAAGCGAAGCATCATAATAGATATGGTGAATATGCGGAGTAAACATGGGAACATGATCAACATGGATATATGCAAAGTCTCCAAAATGTGAGAGAGCTATGGGGGCAATCTCATTCACAAGCATATTAACATCATTGCAAATCAAGCATTGGAAAGAGCAAGTACTCAACATTTTGTTTGCATTAATGGGAGAATATTGCAAGCATGTAGCACAAAACATGTTCAACATTTGATCATTGTTGTCGACAAACCTAGGGAAAGAGCAATTGTTCGGCAAGGTTGTCACAACACAAGCATCATTATTAACATTGCAAGCAATACATGGGAAAGAGAAATTGTTCGACATATTGCAAGCAATAGGATAGAAATCGAAACACTCATAGCATGGCATGGTCCAAGTGTCACAAGCAACTACTTCCACATGATCAACAATGGCACAAGTATCACAAGTGAAAGTGAAAGAAGCATATGACATAGCAATAGGATCATCCAACTCATGCAAGCACTCACAAATCATCATGTCCACTAGTGGGATCATGGCATCATCAACACCCATATAGGTACCTTTGTAGTCCCGCTCATATGAGGTAGGTGTTGTGGAAGAGGTAGGCTCGATGTGGCCTCCATGTTCATCTTCAATCAAGCATGGTGTGATATCATCATCTTCATGCACCATGTACATCTTCTCCATGATCGGCGTCTCGTCATCCATGGAACCTAATGAGACACAAGAAAACACACTAGAGGTAGAGGGTAAGTTGTTAGAATTCGAAATGGTCTCACATGACCTATCAACTACCACTCTCATCTCACTTGGTGTATCACTCATGCTCTCGAAGTGGAGGCACTCAAGCTCACATATGGTGGAATCGCTCATCTCACATATAGTGAAGTCGCTCATCTCACATATAGTGGAGTCCCTCATCTCCATGTCAATGGCATCGTCGATGTCCGAGCAACCTAGCAAAGAGGAAGACAACACAAGAGGAGTAGAGGTTAAGTTGTTAGAAATCAAAGTGTTCTCACTCAACTCATGGTGTGTGTCACTCTTGCTCTCAAGGTATTTGAAGTATGCGTTGCGCTCGGCTTTATCTTTGGGTGTCATATGGGCTTCTCGAGCATCTAGCTCGGCGAAGTATGCTCTCATCTCGGCTTGCTCTTGTGGGGTCATCATGTATATCTCACTAGGATAGGTGTATATGTATGGTGGAAGGAAAACTACACAAGTATCCCACCTTTCAAGAAAGTATCGGCAAAATGGTTCAAGTCAAGAGCAAAGTCGAAATGTATCGGGGTTACTCACACACACACACTCAAAGCACACGCAAAAGGCTAAGAACTCTATATGTGGTGGGTAAGGGTGGATAGCAAACGAAAAAGATCAACGGAAAAGTCTATTGTCAAATGTGGGTAAGATCCAAAGTCAAATGTCAAGAGTGGTGATCTATGTCAAGGAAACACGGAAACACACACAACGGAGAACAATGGGGTTAGCGCGACCAAGGAAGTGAGCAAGTGACAAAGATGGTCCTAACGAAGACTATAAGCTCGGTGTCACGCCAACACATGAGAGACGGTAGCTCGGTTGCATAAGAGGGAAGCAACAAGATTTGCACAAATGCCACTCTTCTCTTTTCTCTCTTAGTGCGCACAAGCTTTGCACTTCTCGGTATCGGTGGACACACACTCTTTTCTATTTATTTTTTCTTTTCTCTTTTTTTTTCACTTTTTTTTCTATGCTTAGAAGCTTTCTTTTTCTCTATGTATATGTCACACTTTTTCTTCTTTTGTGTATCTTTCTCACCGAGCTTGCTTCGGAGCTTTGCTCAACACAACGCACACACACCCTCTCACGGTCGTGACACTTGTGCAATGCTTCGCAACACTCGGAAAGCCACTCTCAATGGGATAGGTACGCAAAGGAAGAAATGGGCTACAAGAGGTAGGGGAGACAAGTTATACCTATTAACGTTAGGCGGTGTCAAGCACACGAACTTGCGATGATGGTGATGACGATGGTGTCGAAGATGCGCCGGAATCCGGGGTGCCGATGCCGTTGTCGCGGTGTTGGTGTAGGCGCGGAAGCGGTTCTCACGGACCAAAGGCACTCCAAAACGGAAACCGGGCAAATTAAGTCAATGCCCGAAAAGTTGAGTCAAAACGAGCGGTCAAAAGTTGGGCTCCAAAAATCGTCAAAAATTAGAGATGGGCTATGTAGAATATTTAGAGGATGTAGTTAAAATTTGGAGTCAAACGGACGCCGGAAAGTTGTCAAAATTTGGGGCAAAAAGATGTTTCAAAACTGGGCGAAACTGAAACAGCGTATGGCTATGGCCGGCACTGCCGGTGTGATGCGGCCGGAAGTGCCGTGGTGTAGCGAGCGGCAGTGCCGTGGTCAGTCTAGCGGCAGTGCCGGTGCGTGAATGGAGCTGAGCTAAGGAAATCGAGCGCGGGATGGAAGGAGATGGCCTGGGCGCTGTGTGCGTGCATGCGTGGGCGATTGGGTCGTGCACGCGGAGTAGCTACTGCCTGGGGCGCGAGCTTGCGTGGCCAGAGCTTGCGCGCGGTGGTGCTTGGTGCGAACGGCTTTGAACGGAGCCAGGGGCGGGCGTGGGAAGCTGGGTGATTGCCGGCCAGGGGTGAGCTGGTGTGATGCGCTGGGCGGCGGCGCAGCTTTGGTAATTGGCAGCGTGGGCGGATGGGCTCGAGCTGCGCGGTTGGGCTTGCAGAACGTGGCCTGGAGGCGGAAACGGCACGAGCGGGCGCGAGCGGAGCAAGTGCGCTGGCGGCGGAGGCTTGCGCGCGGGTGAGCAGCAGCTTGGCGCGGGTGGGTGGCGGCTGGTGGTAGGGCGCTCGCGGAGAGTGCGCTGGGAGCGGAGCCAGGGGCGGACGGGCGGCGTTGACCAAGGCGGGGCGCTGCGCGGAGTAGCGCGTAGCGCAGCGAGGTGGCCAGGGAGCGGCCTGGGTGGCGGCTTGCGCCTGGGCGCTTGCGGGATGCTTGGCGAGCGGAGCCTGATGATGCTGGATGGCTGCCGGGTGGAGGAAACTGAGCGGCAGCTAGGTGGGGTTGGATGGGCGGCGGCAGTGCCGCGTTTACACGCCGGTAGTGCCAGCAACCAAGATCTCGCACGAACAGGATGAACAGGCAGCGGAAACTGAGCCAGAAAAATCGTCCATTCACAGAGATTTAGAAAGAATTGGTGCACGAAAATTTGCAGGGAAGTAGATCAACCATTAAGACAACAGATCTGTGAACCAAAACCACAAAAAACGCAACAAATCCGGAGATCAAATTTCGAGCTATTTTTTGGGGCAATTTTTTGGGAAAAATTTTGGGCGAAATTGGAGAGATTCGTGGGTCAAATTCGTGGCAACCTTTGCTCTGATACCATATGGTGCGGCCTAAGGCCACGTGGGTTGCCCGATCTCACGAATTGACCGAGGGAAAGGCGGGGGAGAGGAAGAACACTGATGAGGTCTAAGACCCCGTGTGTGGCCCGATCTTGCGGTTGACCCGAAATCCAAAGAGGGATGAGAGGGAGAGCGCGAAGAACACGATGAACACGAAGAACACGAGGGACTCACGCACGCACACCAACCCGATACAATCGATACTTACCCCCGTGGCTCGATGGACCACGCCAATAGAATCAACCCGGAGAGACGCGAAGTAGAATCCCGGAGTGAGAGATCGGTGAGGGAGATGAATCTAGGAGTGGGAGAGAGAGTGGGTGGCACTAGAATCTCACACTCACAAATCCAATCATCCAACAAGGGTGGCCTTGATACAAAGGGGATGAAACCCTAGGGAGACATAGCTCAAATCCATATCTAAGCCTAAATCATGTCTAAAGAGGTAAGGGGGGTGCCTTGGGTCTATATATAGGCATACAAGGCCAACAAGGGCGAACAGGTACGCGAATGGATAAGTTAAGGCAGTTTGGTGGGTCATTCCCGTCAGATCCGGTTTGGGGTCCGGTCTCGACCGGGCTCCGTGACCGGGCTGTCCGGTCAAGGGTCCGGTCCGACCGGGCCCGTGACCGGGCTGTCCGGTCGTGGGTCCGGTCGACCGGTCGGAAACCGGGAAGCCGCGAGGTTTCCGGTCTTCGCCCGTACGAGGGAGCCGCGCCCGGTTGGGCGCCCGGTTGACCGGGCCTCGGGACCGGACGGCCCGGTTGTGGGTCCGGTCCGACCGGGTCCCGGACCGGCCAGCCGGGCCTCTTCCTCCCGCCTCTTCTTCCTCTTCCTTCTTCTCTTCTTTCCTTCTTCTTCTCCTCTTCCTTGCACCATGGGAGTTCCTTCCCTCCGGTTCCTCGATGACTCTTGTACCTAATGACATGTAACACGCCGTCATGAGGTAGCATTCCATCCAAGGTATTGACGAGGTCGAGTGTCGAGAGGAAGGAGTTCACCTTGACATATATGGCGGGGGTTTGTGCTGTTGGTTCACTTGGGGGACTCCTTGGCCATGGTGTAGCGTCGATGATAGTCGGGGTTGCGCTTGTTGGTCCACTTGGGGGACTCCTTGGCCATGGTGTAGTGTCGACGATAGGCGGGGCTACATCATCTCCCCCCCCTTGGGGAAGAGTCGTCCTCGACTCTTGTTCCTCCTCACCGACGGTGTAGTCCATGATGCTTGTTCCATGTTGTGGTAGAGGGATAAAGTCGCGGTCGAAGAAGAGCTTGGGGAAAAACAACTTGCGAAAGGAAAGCTTGTGCATGCCAAATTTGTGATCGGCGAACAAAAGGCTCTCAATAAAACACGGAGCATCAAGTCGTTTCTCCAAGAGGCATTTGGCAAGAATGGGAACCAAAAGAGTGTCGATGTATCCAAAATGTGGTAGGGCAAAAATTTGTGCATGTAAGAGTTGTAAGGTGTCAAAAATGTGTGGTGTAGCATTGTCCCAAGCAAATGGAACAAACAAAAGGCAAGTATCGGCGGCAAAATTTGGGGCAAAATTGTTATGTGCAATGGCAACGCGATGGAGACTTCGAGCTTGGGAGAGTATGGTTGGCGTGAGCCTAGTATGGGTATCCTCAAGTGTCCAAGAATCCATTTCAATTGCCAAAGGTGAAATGAGAAATCCAAAGAAGAGCAACTTTTTGTGTGACATGTGGCACAAGATGCATAAGGTGTCTCTCACATGTATGACATGGTCCTTGAGATTCTTGTAGTGTATGATGATAACATCAAGACATACAACAACCATTGTGCCAACAAGATGTGTCAAGATGTGTTGCATAAGAAGCAAAAGAGGTGACGAGGAATTGGACCAAACCGGAAGCTCGACAAGACAAGCCGAAAACACACGAGGGCGAAGTCGTTTGGGAACATACCCTTTGGCGTGAATCCCATGGGTTGGATCATGTATCTCGTCCGTGTTGGGGTAGCTCTCAATTGCGCGTTTCGTGAGCTCATGCTCCGTGGCGGTGGAAGTTGTCGTACGGGTACCTATACACACAATAGAGAGAACAAAAAGCGTGTGTGCATGGTAGAGGAACACATCATCCATCATGATGTTCCATGTCTTGTGCACATCACCATTAGTGTCAATCAAGATAGTATGAAATGCATGGCGATGGTGCATATGGCAAGAAGGTGCATTCATGGCATGTGGTAACTCATGATCATCAAAAATAGAGAAGGCTATGGGGGCCATCTCATGGACAATGAAATAAGAATTCTTGCATACCAAGCATAATAAAGAGCAATTGTTCACAATCTTGGATGCAAGGATCATGGAATGGTGTAAACATTTGGGGCAAAGCATGTGGAACATGTTATCATTGTTGTCGACAACCCTATGTAAAGAGCAAGTGTTCATCAAGGGTGTCACAACAAAAGCATGATCATAATCATTATCATTGCAAGCAAGCGGGGAAAATGTGAAGCTCTCATAGCATGGCATGGTCATGGTATCACAAGCAATCAAGTCCACATGATCAACAATGTTATCAAGCAAAGCATCACATGGGAAAGTGAAAGTAGCATGTGAAATAGCAAATGGATCATCAAGATCATGCATGCACTCATAAGTCATCATGTCCACTAGTGGGATCATGGCATCATCAACACCTATGTTGTTACCTTTGGAGGCCGACTCATGTGAAGTAGGTGTTGTGGAAGTAGGAGGATCCATGTGGTCGACATGTCCGTCTTGAAGCAAGCATGGTGAGATATCATCATCTTCATGCACCATGTACATCGCCTCCATGATCGGGAACTCATCCTCCGTGGAACCTAGTGTAACATAAGAAGACACAAACGAGGGAGAGGTTAATGTGTTAGCAAAAGCGATGTCCTCCATGGACCTATCATCTACCTCTCTCAACTCACTTTGTGTATCACTCATGTCCTCCAAATGGAAGCACTCAAACTCACATATGGGGTGGAAGTCACTCAACTCACCATCATTCTCACTCAAGTGGGCTAAGTGGCTCTCATTCTCACATGGGATTGGTACCAACTCATCAATGAAGCATAGGGGAGTAGGCTCGACTTTCTCATCTCCATTCGCCTCCTTGGTTGAAGGGAATTTCCCATGCTCAACCATCTCAACTCCATGCGCCTCCGTAGGTGAAGGGAGAATCCCATGCTCACCATGCTCAACTCCATCGCCTCCCAAGTCATCCTCAAGCGGTGGCGCCGTAGTGATGAGGAGAGCTAGGCTCGGATCCACATCCTCCTTGCGATGGCCTTGGAGTTCTTCATCTTGAAGTGTGGGCGCAATAGGCATTTTGGGGACTTGTGCTTGTAGCTTGTCGAAGTAGAGCGTCTTGGCACTTGGCGTTGTGCATTGCCATGCCACGTGACCCTTGGCCTTGCACACCTCACATAGGAGATTGGGACATTCCCGTGGAGGGTGGCCTTGTTGCTTGCACTTGTAGCATCGGAGTCCATAGGCACGTGACGAGGTAGAGGCCATTGTGGTGGTGGCACAAGAGGTGGAAGTCGCCTTATGAGGAAGGTATGCTCGATGTGCACTTGCCATCCTTGGAGTGGTAGGCACCCTATCATGGTGTTTGTCGCCTTCATGTCGAGGCTCTCGTCTTCGTGCATCATCACCATGGCTTGAGTGGTGTCGTCGAAGACTCGTGGAAGATGTTAGTCGATGGCGATGATGAAGTGGCTTGTGGTGGCGAAGCTCATGTGGTGACGTATGTCGATGACGGTCCTTGCCATGCCGAGATGATGGCTCATGCGACTTGGGATAGTGCTTGTGGCGCCTTGTGGAGCTTGGAGAAGAGTGTCGATGACGCTCATGATGGGGACGCTCTTGATGCTCCATATGGTGTACTTGAAGTCGACGATCTTGTGCATAAGCACTCTCATGGTGGCGCCTTGTGGAGCTCGTAGACGAGTGTCGATGACGATCATGATGAGGACGCTCTTGATGCTCCATATGATGAACTCGCCGTAGATGATCATGTGCATAAGCACTCTCATGGTGGCGCCTCGTGGAGCTCGAAGAAGTGTGTCGATGGTGATCATGTTGGGGACGCTCTTGATGATCCATATGATGGTGCCATCGTTGAGGTCCTCTATCTTCATATGTAGCTCCATTGGTCAAGTAGGTGACTAGGTGAGGCTCCGCCATGGTGTCGATGTCGTAGGCGTGGCGTTGCTCCACCATGTCGTCCATGCTTGATGAGCCATTGTCGATGTAGGGCTCGTCGAAGTCGTCCTCAAAGTGGTGCTCCACCATGTCGTCCATGTCGATGATGCTTGGGGAGCCGTGGTCGTTGTCGAGCTCCTCGATGTCGGAGATGTCGGTGATGCTTGGGGAGCCATGGTCGTTGTCGAGCTCCGCGATGTCGGAGATGCCGATGATGCTTGCGGAGCTATAGTCGGAGTAGAGCTCCACATGTTCCTCCACATCCGCGGTGCTTGAGGAGGTATCCTTCTCGAAGTGCTCCATGTACTCCTCCGTATCTTCATCTTCGCTATCCATGTTAGCACGATGGTATCTATATGGTGTATGTTAGTGGAAGGAGACTACCTCGCACTCTTACCAAGGTAAGATAGTATTGGGGCAATCAACCAAGCCAAAAGTAAGATCAAGTGTATCGGGGACACACGCAAAACCACACGCAAAAGCTAGCAAATATGGTGTTAGGCGAGTGTTGTGGAAAGCCAAAAGACAAATCCAAGATCGAGTATGTTGTTAAAAGTGGGTAAGGTCCAAAAATCCAAATGTCAATGTGAAGATCACTATAAACACGGAAAAGTTGTGGAACACACACACGAGATAAGCGGGGTTAGTGCAACCAAAAGTGAGCGGAAAAGTGTATGTACGGATGCTCGGTGTCACACTAACACAAGGAGAGGCAAAGCTTCGGTTGCAAAGGAAGAGACAACTAGATTCGCACGCGGCCTCTCTTCTCGTATCTCTCTTTGCTTAAAAGCTTTTTCTCTTTTGTATATGGTGGCACTTGCACTCGTTTGTATCTTTGGTGGCACGTGGACACTTTTGTATGTATGGGCGTATGGATGTATGGATGTATGGATGTATGGTGCTACTCGCACTCTTTTTGTGTTTTTGGGCCTTTTTCACGCACTATGTTAGCGTTAGCCTCGCTTTTGCTATCTTGCCACACGAGTGTTTGCTTGGATGCCTTACTCAACACGACACACACACCTCACAATGCGGGGCCACGTGCAATGTCTCGCAACACTAGACAAGCAATGCTCGATGGGATAGATCGCAAAAGGAAGAGGGGTTACAAGGTGACAGCTGCAAGTTATACCTGCGATGGTGGTGCTGGTGGTGGTGGTGGTGGTGGAGATCGCCGGATGTCGAGGTCGAAGGAGGGCGCGAGGATGCGCCCGGTCTGTGGCCCGGTTGGACCGGAGCCTGGACCGGCCTGTCCGGTTTCCGCCCGGTTGACCGGGTTCTGTGCTGGCTCGTCCGGTCTGTGGCCCGGTTGACCGGGTTCGAAACCGGGTTTCACGATTTGGAGCTTTCTCTCTCCTGTTCTTCAGCGAAATCAAGCCAAATCGACCAAAACGAAGGGAAATGATGGAATTGGGGGCTAAAAGTTGGGGAGATGGTAGATCAAGCACTCCAACACCAAATCCATGGACCAAAACCACTCAAAACGCAACCAAATCGCAGATCGGTCAAGAGGCAAATTAGGGCTATTTTTGGGGATTTTTGGGGAAAATTTTTAGAGACGAAATTGGATGGGTGGGGGGTCAAATCCGCGGAAACCAAAGGCTGCTGATACCATATGATGAGGTCTAAGACCCCGTGTGTGGCCCGATCTTGCGGTTGACCCGAAATCCAAAGAGGGATGAGAGGGAGAGCGCGAAGAACACGATGAACACGAAGAACACGAGGGACTCACGCACGCACACCAACCCGATACAATCGATACTTACCCCCGTGGCTCGATGGACCACGCCAATAGAATCAACCCGGGAGAGACGCGAAGTAGAATCCCGGAGTGAGAGATCGGTGAGGGAGATGAATCTAGGAGTGGGAGAGAGAGTGGGTGGCACTAGAATCTCACACTCACAAATCCAATCATCCAACAAGGGTGGCCTTGATACAAAGGGGATGAAACCCTAGGGAGACATAGCTCAAATCCATATCTAAGCCTAAATCATGTCTAAAGAGGTAAGGGGGGTGCCTTGGGTCTATATATAGGCATACAAGGCCAACAAGGGCGAACAGTGCACGCGAATGGATAAGTTAAGGCAGCTTTGGTGGGTCATTCCCGTCAGATCCGGTTTGGGGTCCGGTCTGACCGGGCTCGTGACCGGGCTGTCCGGTCAAGGGTCCGGTCTGACCGGGCCTGTGACCGGGCTGTCCGGTCGAGGGTCCGGTCGACCGGTCGGAAACCGGGAAACTGCGAGGTTTCCGGTCTTCGCCCGGTACGAGGGAGCTGCGCCCGGTTGGGCGCCCGGCTGACCGGGCCCGGGACCGGACGGCCCGGTTGTGGGTCCGGTCCGACCGGGTCCCGGACCGGCCAGGCCGGGCCTCTTCCTCCCGCCTCTTCTTCCTCTTCCTTCTTCTCTTCTTTCCTTCTTCTTCTCCTCTTCCTTGCACCATGGGAGTTCCTTCCCTCCGGTTCCTCGATGACTCTTGTACCTAATGACATGTAACACGCCGTCATGAGGTAGCATTCCATCCAAGGTATTGACGAGGTCGAGTGTCGAGAGGAAGGAGTTCACCTTGACATATATGGCGGGGGTTTGTGCTGTTGGTTCACTTGGGGGACTCCTTGGCCATGGTGTAGCGTCGATGATAGTCGGGGTTGCGCTTGTTGGTCCACTTGGGGGACTCCTTGGCCATGGTGTAGTGTCGACGATAGGCGGGGCTACATCAAACACGAAGAACACGGCGAAGAACACGATGAACACACGCGAACGCACACAACACAACCCGATACAATTCCGGTTTACTCCCGATAGCCCGAACCACTATCCCGATAGAATCTCTCAAGGGAGAGACACGCGGTAGAATCCCCGAGAGGAAGATCGGTATACGATCGGTGGAATCACACGAGTGAGAGACCGGTGGTAGAATCACAAGTGTGAGAGACTAATCATATAAGGAGTGCCTTGTACAATAGATTATGATAATCTAAGGAGGGGTTTCCCTAATCCCGGAGGGATGGTGGAGGCATAAGCCAAGTTCTCACTCAAGTTATGTCTTCCTAATGAAGGGGGAGGTGGGAGCCTATATATAGGGAGCCACTAAGGAGGGGTAGTTTAGGCATACAAGGGGGTACATGGGACTTGGCCCGAATTGACTTGGACACATAGGGGGGCGGATTGTCCGGCCATAGTGGGGCGGATAATCCGAGCTGTCGTGCTTCATGCGCCGTCTCTTCTTGGCGACCTCGGGCGCTCTTCTTCCTTCTTCTCTTCCATGCCTCCGTGACCTCGGCCTTGAGTGTGGTTCTTGTCGTTGAAGCACATGATGAAGCGAAGACCGTAGGTCGGGCTACATCACTTAGTGCGCGGCAATCCTAGAACAAAATCCATGCTAATATCCGTCCATGGTGCATGAGGTATAGGCAAAGGCGTGTAAAGACCATAAGGATTGGAAGTAGACTTAGCTTGAAGGCATGTCGTGCAACGATTACAAAGGCGCTCGACGTCCCGCTTCATCTTCGGCCAATAATAGTGAGTGGCTAACATCGCAAGTGTCTTGTCCCGACCAAAATGTCCCATAAGGCCACCACCATGTGACTCTTGCAAGAGTAACTTCCGGAGAGAAGACTCGGGAATGCAAATTTTGTTGGCTTTAAACAAGTAGCCTTTGTGCAAATAGAAGTCATCAAATCCTCGGTCAACGGAACACTTCTCAAATATCGGAGCAAAGAAAGAATCGGAAGTATAGAGTTCTTTGATCTCTTCAAGTCCCAAGACATGAAAATCCAAGCGAGTAAGCAAAAGGGTGTTTTTGCGGGAAAGAGCATCCGCCACTACATTGTCCTTGCCCTTCTTGTATTTGATTACATATGGGAAGGACTCAATGAACTCAACCCATTTTGCATGACGTTTGTTCAAATTGTGTTGTCTTTTCAAGTACTTCAAAGACTCATGGTCGGAATGAATGATAAACTCTTTTGGCCAAAGATAGTGTTGCCAAACTTCAAGAACACGAACCAAAGCGTAGAGCTCCTTGTCATATATAGGATAGTTGAGGCGTGCGCCATCTAACTTCTCACTATAGTATGCCACGGGTTTGCCCTCTTGCATAAGAACACCACCAATACCAAGCCCACTTGCATCACACTCAATCTCAAAAGTTTTGGCAAAATTTGGACGAACAAGAAGGGGAGCTTCGGTAAGGCGTTTCTTCAACTCATCAAAAGCATTTTGTTGGGCTTTTCCCCAAACAAACGGAACATTCTTCTTGGTAAGCTCATTCAAAGGGCAAGCAATGGTGCTAAAATCTTTCACAAAGCAGCGGTAGAAACCGGCAAGTCCATGAAAACTTCGGACTTGGCCAACATTTGTAGGAGTAGGCCAATTATGGATGGCCTCTACCTTAGAAGAATCAACTTTATCCCATTAGCGGAAACCACAAAGCCAAGGAAAATCAATTTGTTTTGAGCAAATGTGCACTTGGGGAGGTTAGCATAAAGCTTTTCATGACGCAAGATGCACAAGACTTCTCTCACATGTTGCACATGGTCCTCGAGACATTTGCTATAAATGAGAATATCATCGAAATAGACAACCACACTCTTGCCAATGAGAGGGCGCAAGATGTGATTCATGAGGCGCATGAAAGTAGATGGAGCATTGGAAAGACCGAAAGGCATAACGAGCCATTCATATAGACCGAGTTTGGTCTTGAATGCCGTTTTCCATTCATCACCAATTGCCATGCGGATTTGGTGGTAGCCACTACGCAAATCGATTTTAGAGAAAATCGTGGCACCACAAAGTTCATCAAGCATGTCATCTAAACGCGGAATGGGATGGCGGTAACGGACGGTAATGGCATTGATGGGGCGACAATCCATACACATCCGTTGCGTCTCATCCGGTTTAGGCACAAGAATCACGGGAACCGCACAAGGGCTAAGGCTTTCACGGACGTACCCTTTGGCGAGGAGATCTTGTATTTGGCGTTGTATCTCCTTTGTTTCTTCGGGGTTGGTGCGGTAGGCGGCACGGTTTGGAAGCGGAGCGCCGGGTATGAGGTCGATGCGGTGCTCAATGCCCCGAAGCGGTGGAAGTCCATGAGGAAGCTCGTCGGGGAAGACATCTTGGAACTCCTTCAAAAGAGACAACAAAGACGAAGGAATTGTGGTTAAGTCGTTAGTCTCCGATGACGGTCCCTTGCAAATGAGGACGTAGTGCAATATGGTGGATGGGTTTGCTTTCACTTCTCTCCACTCACTTTTGGTGGCTAGGAGGACGCTCTTTCGCTCACTCATGTATGGCTTGTGGCGCTCACTCTCCATTTGGTGGGTCGCTCCCTCACCTCTCAACTCACTATGGTGGAAGTGGTGTTGTGCCCTCGCTAGAGCCTTCGCGTTGTCGGCGATGATTTGGCTAGGAGTCATGGAGCGCAACTCGAACTTCTTGTCGTTGACCTTGAAGGTGTATGTGTTGGAGAGGCCATCATGTATAGCCTTCTTGTCATATTGCCAAGGGCGGCCAAGCAACATGTGGCACACCGTCATGGGTACCACGTCGCACTCAATAGTATCCTCATAAGGTCCAATCTTGAAAGTGACGGTGGCGGTATGTTGTATCTTGACGTTGCCCTTGTCACTCAACCATTGGATATGGTAAGGGTGAGGATGCTTGCGGAGGGTGAGGTTGAGCTTCTCACACAACTCGGTGCTTGCAAGGTTATGGCAACTTCCACCGTCTATGATGACCTTGATCGACTTGCCACCAATTCCGGCACGGGTTTGGAAGATGTTGCACCGTTGTTCTTCCATATCATGGGGTTGCTTAGTTAGCACCCTTGTGACCACAAGTGAGGGACTTGGGTCATGCTCACATAAGAGAGGATCTTCTCCACTTTCTTGCTCATAAGCTTCTTCACTTTCCACGGCGGCTTGCACAAGGGCTTCATATTCATTCTCATCAAGCGTCTCGATATCACCATTCTCCATAGTGATCATGACCTTGGTGTTCTTGCACTCAAACGACTTGTGACCTTGGGTGCCACACTTGAAGCAAGTGACACTAGAGGGTCCCGTGGATGCCTTAGAGGAGGCGGTGGAGGAGACCGTTTGCTTCATGCGACTTTGGATAGTCGGTTTCTTGGATGTTGTAGAGGACACGTCGGCCTTGGCACTTGTAGCATGAGGAGTTGATGTAGTAGGAGTAGTCGATGTAGCGAGCTTGGAGGAGAAGTAGGTCTTGGCCTTGGAGTACTTGATGTCCTCAATCACTTGGCGCTCGGCCTTGGACGCTTGATGGACCAACTCAACCATGTTGGAGTAAGGTTGGAACTCCACAATTCGCTTGATGGGATAGTTGAGGCCATTGAAGAAGCGAGCAATGGTTTGGTCATCGGACTCTTGGATGTTGGCTCGCATCATAGTGAGCTCCATCTCCTTGTAGAACTCCTCGACGGTCTTGGTTCCTTGCTTCAACTTTTGGAGCTTGTTGAAGAGGTCGGTCATATAGTGCGTGGGGACAAAGCGAGCATGCATCTCTTTCTTCATTTCTTCCCAAGTGTCAATTGGAGGTTCACCCTTCTCTTCTCGAAGAGTGAGGAATTGTCCCCACCAAGTGTTTGCGTAGTCCTCGAACTCAAGAGACGCCATAGCCACCTTCTTGGCACCGGAGTAGTTGTGGATGCGGAATATCTTGTCAACCTTGAGTGCCCATGAGAGGTAGGCCTCGGCATCTTCTTCTCCCTTGAACTTTGGCATGGTGAACTTGAGTCTTCCAAACATGTTCTCTTCATCCTCCAAGTTTCTTCGACGAGGAGGTACACCTTCATCTCTTGCGGCTTGAGGAGGAATAGGAGGTCTTCTACGGCCAACCATAGCATTGGGTTGGCGTTGGAGGTGCACACTTGCTTCACTTGGTTCACGGTGAGGATGTGGTTGAAGATCTTGTCGCGGTTGTTGACGATGCTCAATGTTGGGTCTCTCCTCTTGAGCATGGTGTGGGTCTCCTCTTCCACGTTGGTCATGGCGAGGATGATTGCGGAGATCACGCCTCGGTTGGTCTTGATGTCCATGGCCTTGAGCATCACCATGTGGCTCCATGTTGTGGAAGAAGTTGTCATGTGGGTGGCCGTCACGCCCATGGTGGGCATGGCCATCCGGTTGAGGACGATCTTGTGGAGGACGTTCTTGTGGACGAGCATGGCGATGGATTTCTCCTCGCCTAGAGTTGGAGCGAGAGTCTTCATGACGAGCATGTGAACGATGAGGTCGATGATGGTCTTCATGCCTTGAGGAGGAGCTTGAGGACGAACGGTGACCATGAGAGTAGTAATCTTGTGACGAACTTGATGATGAAGAAGTAGAGCGGTGTTGGCGATGACGACCCAAGTTGGTGATGGCGCGCTCGAGGCTATCCATGCGGCGCTCCATGTTCGCATCATTGGCCGCCATTTGGCCATTCAAGTTGTCCGTAGCTTCGCGAAGGAGAGCCAAGTCTTGGTTCACAACGGAGAAGTTGTGTGCCACTTCATCGTATTGCTCATCGATGCGTGTCTCGAAAAGTGTGAGTTGCTCCTTGAACTCTTGTCGTTGCGTCCATAGGTTGTGTTGAGTAGCCAACCTCTCGGTGTTGCGGAGGACTTCTCCCTCCCTTGCATCATCTCCACTCCTATCCATGATGCAAATACGAGAACTATGTTGTGTATGTTAGTGGAAGGAGACTACCTCGCACTCTTACCAAGGTAAGATAGTATTGAGGCAATCCACCAAGCCGAAAGCAAGATCAAGTGTATCGGGAACACACGCAAAACCACACGCAAAAGCTAGCAAATATGGTGTTAGGCGAGTGTTGTGGAAAGCCAAACGACAAATCCAAGATCGAGTATGTTGTTAAAAGTGGGTAAGGTCCAAAAATCGAAATGTCAATGTGAAGATCACTATAAACACGGAAAAGTTGTGGAACACACACACGAGATAAGCGGGGTTAGTGCAACCAAAAGTGAGCGGAAAAGGGTATGTACGGATGCTCGGTGTCACACTAACACAAGGAGAGGCAAAGCTTTGGTTGCAAAAGAAGAGACAACTAGATTCGCACGTGACCTCTCTTCTCGTATCTCTCTTTGCTTAAAAGCTTTTTCTCTTTTGTATATGGCGGCACTTGCAGTCGTTTGTATCTTTGGTGGCACTTTGACACTTTGTATGTATGGGCGTATGGATGTATGGATGTATGGATGTATGGTGCTACTCGCACTCTTTTTGTGTTTTTGGGGCTTTTTCATGCACTATGTTAGCGTTAGCCTCGCTTTTGCTATCTTGCCACACGAGTGTTTGCTTGGATGCCTTTCTCAACACGACACACACACCTCACAATGCGGGGCCACGTGCAATGTCTCGCAACACTAGACAAGCAATGCTCAATGGGATAGATTGCAAAAGGAAGAGGGGTTACAAGGTGACAGCTGCAAGTTATACCTGCGATGGTGGTGGTGGTGGTGGTGGTGGTGGAGATCGCCGGATGTCGAGGTCGAAGGGGGCGCGAAGATGCGCCCGGCCTGGGGCCCGGTTGGACCGGCGCCTGGACCGGCGTGTCCGGTTTGCCGGCCGGTCGGACCGGGTTCTGCGCCTGGTCGTCCGGTCTGTGGCCCGGTTGACCGGGCTCGAAACCGGGTTTCACGATTTTGAGTTTTCTCTCTCCTGTTCTTCCCCAAACCAAAACCAAATCGACAAAACGAAGGGAAACGATGGAATTGGAGGCTCAAAGTTGGGGAAATAGTAGATCAAGCACAACAACACCAAATCCACGGACCAAAACCACTCAAAACGCAACCAAATCACAGATCGGTCAAGAGGCAATTTGGGGCTATTTTTGGGGATTTTTTGGAAAATTTTCTAGGAACGAAATCGGGTGGGTGGAGGGTCAAATCCGCGGAAACCAAAGGTTGCTGATACCATATGATGAGGTCTAAGACCCCGTGTGTGGCCCGATCTCGCGGATTGACTTCGAAACCAAGGGGGAAGATGGGAAACGCGATGAACACGAAGAACACGACGGCCACGAGGAACTCCGAGACTCACGCACGCACACCAACCCGATACACCCGATGCTTACCTCCGTGGCTCGATGGACCACGCCAATAGAATCTCCGAGGAAGAGACACGCGGTAGAATTCCCGGAGAGAGATTGGGATTGGAGAGGAAGAGCTTGGTGAGGGAGAGAGAGTAACAAGTACTAGAATCTCACTCAACAAGTTCAAAGTCAACAACCAAGGTGCCTTGATTACAGAGGGATGATACCCAAGGGAGACTAAGCTCAAAGGTAGGTTTGAGTTCAAAACAAGTCTAAAGAGCTAAGGAGGGGTTCCAGCTACTTATATAGGCACACATGGCCAGCAAGGACGAACAGGTACGCGAAAGGATAAGTTAAGGCAGTTTGGTGGGGCACTCCCGTCAGATCCGGTTTGGGATCCGGTCTGACCGGGCCTGTGACCGGGCTGTCCGGTCATGGGTCCGGTCTGACCGGGCCTGTGACCGGGCAGTCCGGTCATGGGTCCGGTCGACCGGTCGGAAACCGGGAAACTGCGAGGTTTCCGGTCCTGGGTCCGGTCGTCGTCCGTACGAGGGAGCTGGCCCGGTTTGCGCCCGGTTGACTAGGCTCGTGACCGGGGCGCCGGCTGAGGGTCCGGTCTGACCGGGTCCTGGACCGGCCAGCGTCCGTCTCTTCCTTGGAGCGCTTCGGGCGACGTCGGCTTCGGCTTCATGATCATCTCCATGTCCAGCTGCTTCTCTCCCTCCCTTGACCTTGGCGCCTCCTCCTCTCCGGGGTCTTGATGCGCCTTGTACCTAATGACACATAGCACGTCGGCATGAGGTAGCAATCCATCCAAAGGGGTACCAAGATCAAGGGTGGTGAGGAGCGAGTTCACCTCATCATGTAGAGCCTTGGCTCGGGCTCGTGTCATCGGTCCACTTGGGGGACTAGTTGGTCTTGATGGAGTGTCGTCGGTGAGCGGGGCTACATCATGATGATTAGTGATTCCAATAGGAGAGTAATTCAGAGTAGCACAAGTGAAGAGAAGTTATCTAATTGTCCAATTATGTGATCATTGTTGAGAGTGTTCACTAGTGAAAGTATGATCCCTAGGCCTTGTTTCCAAATACTGCAAACATCGTTTATTTACTGTTTTACTGCATCTTTATTTCCTGCAATATTTATTTCAGATCGCAATTAGCGTTTACCACCATCTATACCACCAGCGTTTTAATATCTCTTCGCCGAACTAGTGCACCTATACATCTGACAAGTGTATTAGGTGTGTTGGGGACACAAGAGACTTCTTGTACCTTAATTGCAGGATTGTTTGAGAGGAATATCTTTGACCTCTACCCCCCTGAGTTCGATAAACCTTGGGTGATTCACTTAAGGGAAACTTGCTGCTGTTCTACAAACCTCTGCTCTTGGAGGCCCAACACTGTCTACAAGAATAGAAGCACACGTAGACATCATTAGACCACCTTATAAGGTGGGTTGTTCCACCACTAGTAAGTGAGTAAGAATAGGAGTGCTACACGCGCGCTCCTCCTCCTCCTCGCTCGTCTCGACTCGACTCGACACGTCACGACGCGCGCCGCGCTCGTGGTGAGTGGATTGAGCCTCGAGCCGTGACTTTCCTTTCGTTTTGCAGTTCAGGAAAACGAATAGAGTCCTAGACGGACGCGTCGCAGTTAGTCGGTTCGGGTCGCTCCTTGACCGTGGGCTATCTGTAACCGACTCGAACGTGCGCGCGACGTGGGCGTGTCCCACGTTCCCTAGGGTTTCCTGAGCCTATATAATCTATTGCCCGGCTACCGCAGAAACATATCTAATACACGAGTTAGGGTTTCCACCTCTCTCTGCTTGCGCCGCCATCGTAGCCTATTCCATCTCGCCCGCCGGCGTGCACCGGCGAACGGGAGAGTAGGTCTCCGGAATCGCTCACCTTTGCGACCTGTACGGGAGAGGGCGAATTAGGTTTTTGGAAAGCGCTCTGCGCGACTGCTCAAGTTCTTCATCACGGGTCGCCTTCCGTCCAAGTCGGGCGGTGCTGCCTACCGTCGTTTTCAACGCTGTCTACTTCGACCCGTCGTTCCCGTCGTCAACAAAGTTGTCATCAACAACGTTACTGCTGCGACATCATCTGCTACACCTCCACCGCCACCTTCACCAGATCGGTACGTGCGACATATCTCGATCTATTTAGCGATGAATGTTGGATCGTTTGCCGTGTTACTACTCATGTTGATTAATGCATCTAGTATGTTCGAGTTTCATACGTTAGTACTTACTGTCGTCATGCTTAATATTCTGAAATTAATCATGGAAATTATGCCTAATTATCCAATTTATAAGGTTTATAGAGTAGTGGTCGTTGGCATCACATACCTAGGTTTATAGAGTCGTGGTCGTTGGCATCACATACCTGAGAGAGATCTGTAAAACTATACGGGAGCTGCAGAACCTTGAGTCGAGGTCCACATGCCAACTTTGCATCCTTGGCGTTGCGTCCTGCTACCACCGCGGAGGTGCAGTTTCACTGCATGACGTGCAGGGGACATGGTGAGAGGCAGCGCATGGGAAGAATCAGTAGAGCCTTGGACGTGGTTTTAGAGGTTAGATAGTTGTTGAATAGATCTAGCTTAGCACGTCACGAGGGAGGCGGCGATTAGGGAAGGGGAGAGTTGGATATTAGGGAAGGCCATCGGAGATCATGGAGCGACTTCTTTCGATATTTTTTTTTTGACACTTCATCCAGCGGTTATTAATCTATGATGAGTATATACCTCTATATACCTAACAATCAAGGAGTTAAGGTTTCATCTAAAATTATCATCTAAATTTTTATTGGACCGTTTTGCCCTCCTACCAAAATACATAATACAAGAGATTGCCATTGTACCGGTTCGTCTCTTATGTTGGGCTCGTGTGGGGTTGGGAATAAGGAGAGGCAGGGGTCTGCGATGAGCGGCGGCCCGCGAAACGTCGGTCCCGAGCATTCGCTCCTACCATCCTGCGTCGTCGTGCTCCAGTCCTCTAGCCAACATACGAATCTGCTGAATATTTTTCAGAGAGAGAGCGACGGGGAGGGGGGTCATATCTCGGCCGTGGCTGCGCTGTTAGGGGATAGACAGGGCGGAGAGAATGCAAACTAGATTCGCGGTGTGGGACAGGAGTAGACGGTGTGGTGGACAACTTTTGATTGACGAATCAGCCTAAAAGCATCTCTATCCGAGCCCGTAAACATGCAAACTGAAAACATCGAGTTCACTTCACCGAACTCGTGTGGTGCAGAACAGGCCCCGTAAACCAAAACTGTAAAATAGCATATTCCCTAAATATGCCATTAATGGCCCACCTCTCAGCGTTTTCTCTTTTTTTCCCATTTTCTTTTTTTTCTAGTCTTCTTCTTCCCTGGGAGGTCTTCCTCCCAAGCTCTCCCTGGCCGGCCAGCGCCAGCCCCACGCCACGCTGCCCCCGCCGCGCCCCGGCCCGCGCCCGCCGTACCCGGCACTGCGCCTCGGCTCCTCCCCGCCCGCCCCGCCCACCGGGCCTCGGCTCCGCCCCGCCCGCCCCGCCCACCGCGCCCGCCGCACCCGGCCCCACGTCGCCCTGCGCCGCCTCGGGCCGCCCCGCCCCGGCTCGCGCCCACCCGCTGCGTCGCACCGGCCCCGCCCTGCGCCGCCCCGCCTGACGCTAACCCGGGCCGCTCCGCCCCGCCCCATGTTGTCCCGAGCTCGCCCCGCCTAGCCCCGGGCCGCCCCGCCCCACGCCGCCACGAGCTCGTCCCGCCCCGCCCCACGCTGCTGTGAACTCGCCGCCCACGAGCTCGCGCCGCCCTACACCAGCCATGAATTTGGCTAGATTCCGGCGACTAAACTGGCGGAAGCAGTTGGTCTCATCTGAAATTTCAGCGCACCATGAATAGAGTTTGGTGTTCAGTTCACCCTTACAAATACAGGTCGAGTTGGGTTTTCGATCTCGGCCTGAAAACATTTTTTCGGTTTTGGCTCGTTTACGGTGACTGATATGCGCCATTTCTAAACTGATCCCGCAAATTAGCAGTTATTATTCAGTTTTGTCCAGTTTACAGGCTCTGCTAGAGATGCTCCAAGGCTAGGAAGCCTTGACTCGATTTGGCAAGCTAGGTCAAAAGCAACTTCACCTCACGGGAGAATAAATAGGTTCATGTAGCTGCCTTGAACAGTACGCACCAAGCCGCCCATCTATTTTGCCTCTCGCCGAATCGAAGCCAGCTCTAGCTAGAAATCCAACCGCTCCAGCGCTCAATCCTCTTGTATCCTCCTGCGCAACACGCCTCCTGCTGCCATGCCGACGTTACACGTCTCCTGGCAGGTGGCCGCCCATCCGCCCCTTGGGTGAGTTCTTCCTGGTAGGTGTACTGTGTCGACGAGTGTCAGGACCCAACAGCAAGATGAAGCAGTCCAAGTAATGTTTAGCTTAAATAATAGTATTAGTTAATTAATGAGCCATTATAATTGTACTGAACTATTAGGCTTGAGCCTGTCTCAGGTTATAAGTGATAGGTGGGGTGGTCGGGAGGATCAAGCCATATGAAAATTATCTATTTTTCTCTGTACCTTTTCCTTCCTTGCAGTAGCAGTAGTTCTGGAGCCCGTGTTGCTCCCTTCTCCTTCCCAGTTCTCGCTCACGAGCCATGGCTGCCGATGCCTGGCCGTGACAAGTGGTATCAGAAGCCCAACATCCTCTGACCTTCGCGCCGGCGGCAACTATCCCCTCCCTCCCTTCTCCCTCGCCGCCGTCCACCAAGGCCACCAGATCGCATCGGGATCTGCACGAATTTCCAGTGAGCTCCACCATGCCCAACCGCTCCAGGTCATCGTCGCGTACCAGCCGCGACGGGCCCGTCATCCACTCCACCTCATCGACGGATGCCGAACTCACGGCGCTCCGCGCTCAACAGCGTGCGGACAGCGACGCTCGCTCCATGGGCCGTCATCTTCACCAGCACCAAGTGGAGACCTCTGCCTCCCTCGGTGCGATGCAGACGCAGATGGAAACCATGGCGTTGATGCAGAACCAGATGATGGCCATGATGACGCAGATGCAAACTAGCATCAATCGTCTCGCTCCTGCGGAAGGTATGAGTTTTCCAATCTCCCAGGCTCCTGCTAATGGCCGGGTGTTTGTCACACCACCACCACGCACAAACACAGTGCTTTCACCAATTCCAGAGATGTCTACACCACTCCCCACCCCTCAAGTGTCACAAAACCCTCCCTTTCCTCCTAATCTGGGGCAGTTTGCACCAGATCAACTACCCCTACCACCTTGCACCCAAGGTGTTCGACAATCGGTTCCAGTCGCCACCTACACAGATCCGATCACCACAACATCCGCTGCCTCCTCGTCACAAAATAGGATCACCCAGTACATCACTCCCTCCACACACCCACAATATTACCAACAATCAGAGAGCTACAACACATCTTACAACCAACCACTGCCAAGCTACCAACAACAACAATACGAGCCATCCTACAGCCAACCGTACCAAGAACAACAGTACCAACACCCCTACCAACCACAACACCACAATTCGTCCTATGTTGTCACTTCAAACCCCAACCAACAGCCACGCCACCCACATTCGTCCACAGTCAATACGGCCAAGCATGATCCACCACCTCAACAGCCATCGAGTCAAGACCCAACACAAGACAACTCATTCTCATTCCAAGCCATTAATTAACAAGAGCCGCAATTACGCACACCACACGTCGAGCTACCTATTTTCTATGGTGAGAACCCGAGAGCTTGGATCCTAGAATCAGAAGATATCTTCAAGCTGGTCAGAATTGTGGGTGAGCAACGTGTACGCTGGGGGCTAGCTCACATTCGTGGACAAGCAAAAACTTGGTTGAGTAGTGCTGGTTTAGACTTGCAACAAATATCCCGGGCAGAATTATGCCAAGTCCTGATCGAAAGGTTTCTTGACAGTGTGACAGTCGATCCAATGGAGCAATTACAGCACTTGAAACAGACAACAGTGGATAGCTATATTAATGCATACGAGTCTTGGATGCAAGTAATGAAGCGAGGAAGATCTTATTTGCCTCAAGACTTTTTCATCGATAGATTCTTGAGTGGATTACATGAAAACATCAAGCACATGGTTACCTGTCAGAGGCCTGAAACACTGCTATCAGCTTATTGGTATGCCCGTCAATATGAAAAATCGCATAATTCTCATGTCTTGGTGGCCAGACGAGCACTCCCGATGGTTCCGGGGCAGCAGCAAGCAAGAAATGTTCCACCTCGTGATAACTTGAATAGGAACAACAATGCAAGACCAAGGGCACCACACAAATGTTGGTATTGCCCAGATAATTGGGTGCCTGGGCATCGATGCCCCAATATGCAAAGAACTCTGAATGCATTAATGATGCAAGGCAATTCTGATGAAGAAGAGGAAGAAGTACATCAGCTGTTAATTGAAGAGGCTCCAGTGGCTCTAGCAGTTGAACCAGACCCAGCAGTACCAGTACAAGTGGATGAATTCATGCACATCTCAGAGGCAGCTTATACAGGTCATACTAGTGCTTCAACAATATCACTCCTCATCACCTTCTCAGGGGTTTCAGCAGTGGCTTTGGCAGATACAGGCAGCACAAATACATTCTTGGATAAACAATTTGCAATGGATCATAACATCTCCACGACACCAGCACCAGCAAGACGAGTCAGAGTGGCAGGTGGAGGAGAATTGGTTTCTGAGGCTATAGCTTACTGTAATATCCCAATATTTGGGGTTACAAAAATAGAGGAAACAGATGTGTGCATTGCATTCATGCATAGAAAATCCGGGGAATTTTCGCGCTTTAAAGTAAAACAGTCACAATACCTGAAGTTTCCCTTGACCTTGGTGGAATTGAAGTAGCTCATCAAGTCAAGCACTATAAACCTCAATGTGACTTTGTTAAAACCTTGTTTTGTGTAGAGATGATTTGATCTAAGGGGTTAGATCAAATGGAACTAATGATCAACACAACAACACTTTACTCAATGATAAATTGCTTGATCTTATAAAAGATTATAATATGGTAATCCTTATCATAACATATGAACACCTATTCAATTGCAAATCAAGTATCAATAAAATGGAGAAACCATTCTTGACTTATCTTTTCCATGTCTTAAACTAATCCTTGGTCCTACCATGAACCTCATGGTATCCATTCCACTTTACTCTTGGAAACAAGACAAGGAGATAAACCCTAGGAATATATATTCTTCTCTATTACATATTATTATACATCAAACCTAGAGAGGTGAGAGTTCTATGTATTTAGTAGAGAAGCAATGACAAACTTTGAGCTAAACCCACTACAAGAAAAGTTGCCATGGCCGACGAAGTTGAAGTCGCGCCGTGGTTGCTGGTGTACCATGGCCGACGATTTTTGGTCCCTCCGTGGTGCATGTCAAAACTTTTTTTTTGTCGTTTTTGAGGCCACCTAGCCCGACGAAAGCGGCCAAAACGTCGCGTATGGTGGCCCGGGACGTGGTGCATCTCGAAATCTCGGGTTCGCCGGCCGAGTCAACGCAAATCCGCACCGTCGAGGGATGTAGGGC
>NC_061508.1:39597417-39612055 GCF_022539505.1 Lolium rigidum
CACATCTTGTTGGCACAATGATTGTTGTATGTCTTGATGTTATCATCATACACTCCGAGAATCTCAAGGACCATGTCATACATGTGAGAGACACCTTATGCATCTTGTGCCACATGTCACACACAAAGTTGCTCTTCATTGGATTTCTCCTTTTATCTTTGGCAATTGAAATGGATTCTTTGACACTTGAGGATACCCATACTTGGCTCACGCCAACCATACTTTCCCAAGCTAGAAGTTTCCATCTCTTTGCCATTGCACATAACAATTTTGCCCCAAATTTTGCCGCCGATACTTGCCTTTTGGTTGTTCCATTTGTTTGGGACAATTCTACACCACACATTTTTGACACCTTACAAATCTTACATGCACAAATTTTTGCGATACCACATTTTGGATACATCGATACTCTTTTGGTTCCCAATTTTGCGAAATGCCTCTTTGAGAAACGACTTGATGCTTCGTATTTGATTGAGAGCCTCTTGTTCGCCGATCACAAAATTGGCATCCACAAGCTTTCCCTTTGCAAGTTGTTTTTCTCCAACTTCTTCTTCGACCGCGACTTTGTCCCTCCACCACGACATGAGAGACCCATCATGGACTACAACAAGGACGCCCGCACCACGACGAGCATCCATAAGGATACAAGGGCAACTATACAAGTCCTTCCACAAGCTACAAGGATCAACGTCTACCTCATCGGTGAGGAGGAGCAAGAGTCGAGGACGACTCTTCCCCAAGGGGGGGGAGATGATGCAGCCCCGCCTATCGTCGACGCTACACCATGGCCAAGGAGTCCCCCAAGTGGACCAACAACACAAAACCCCGCCATATATGTAAAGGTGAACTCCTTCCTCTCTATGGTCGACCTCAACGCCAACTCGAATGGTATGCTACCTCATGCCTATCGTCATGGTGTCTATAGGTGCCGACATCGACAAGGACCAAGAGAGAAGGAACTCCCATGGTGCAAGGAAGAAGGAAGAAGAAGAAGGAAAGAAGAGAAGAAGGAAGAGGGAGGAGGAGGCCCAGCCGGCCCAGAGTCCGGTCCGACCGGGCCCCAGACCGACCTGCCCGGTTGGCGACCGGTCGACCGGCTCCACAACCGGACCGCCCGGTCCCAGGTCCGGTCTGACCGGCCCCAGACCGGATCCGACGGGAACTACCCACCAAACTGCCTAAGTTACCCACTTATGTACCTTTTCGCCATGTGTTGTCTTGTAGGCCTATATATAGACCCAAGACACCCCCCTTACCTCTTTAGACAAGATTTAGGCTTAGACATGGATTTGAGCTTTGTCTCCCTAGGGTTTCATCCCCTTTGTATCAAGGCTACCCTTGTTGGATGATTGGATTTGTGAGTGTGAGATTCTAGTGCTACCCACTCTCTCTCCCACTCCTTGATTCATCTCCCTCACCGATCTCTCACTCCGGGATTCTACCGCGCGTCTCTCCCGGGTTGATTCTATTGGTGTGGTCCATCGAGCCACGGGGGGGTAAGTATCGATTGTATCGGGTTGGTGTGCGTGCGTGAGTTCTTCGTGTTCTTCGTGTTCATCGTGTTCTTCGCGCTCTCCCTCTCTCCCTCCTTGGATTTCGGGTCAACCGCAAGATCGGGCCACACACGGGGTCTTAGACCTCATCACCGGTCACAGGCCCGGTCAGACCGGACCCCAAACCGGATCTGACGGGAATGCCCCACCAAACTGCCTTAACTTATCCCTTCGCGTACCTGTTCGCCCTTGCTGGCCATGTGTGACTATATAAGTAGCCGGAACCCCTCCTTAGCTCTTTAGACTTGTTTTGAACTCAAACCTACCTTTGAGCTTAGTCTCCCTTGGGTATCATCCCTCTGTAATCAAGGCACCTTGGTTCTTGACTTTGATCTTGTTGATTGAGATTCTAGTACTTGTTACTCTCTCTCACTCACCAAGCTCTTCCTCTCCAACCCCAATCTCTCTCCGGAATTCCGCCCGTGCCTCTTCCTAGGAGATTCTATTGGCGTGGTCCATCGAGCCACGGAGGTAAGCATCGGTGTATCGGGTTGGTGTGCGTGCGTGAGTCTCGGAGTTCCTCGTGCCCGTCGTGTTCTTCGTGTTCCTCGCGTTCTCCCATCTCTCCCCTTTGGTTTCGAAGTCAATCCGCGAGATCGGGCCACACACGGGGTCTTAGACCTCATCATAAAGTGCCTAAGTACATATTCAATACCACAATAGTTTTTAAGCTATTTGTCCCATGAGCTATATATTGCAAGGGTAAAGAATGGAAATTTTAAAGGTAGCACTCAAGCAATTTACTTTGGAATGGCGGAGAAATACCATGTAGTAGGTAGGTATGATGGACACAAATGGCATAGTGGTTGGCTCAAGGATTTTGGATGCATGAGAAGTATTCCCTCTCGATACAAGGTTTAGGCTAGCAAGGTTTATTTGAAACAAACACAAGGATGAACTGGTGCAGCAAAACTCACATAAAAGACATATTGTAAACATTATAAGACTCTACACCGTCTTCCTTGTTGTTCAAACTCTTTACTAGAAATTATCTAGACCTTAGAGAGACCAATTATGCAAACCAAATTTTAGCAAGCTCTATGTATTTCTTCATTAATAGGTGCAAAGTATATGATGCAAGAGCTTAAACATGAGCACAACAATTGCCAAGTATCACATTATCCAAGACATTTTACCAATTACTACATGTAGCATTTCCCGTTTCCAACCATATAACAATTAACGAAGCGAGTTTCAACCTTCGCCATGAACATTAAAAGCTAAGAACACATGTGTTCATACGAACCGACGGAGCGTGTCTCTCTCCCACACAAGCATTTATTCAAACAAAAACAAAACCAAACGGACGCTCCAAGTAAAGTACATATGATGTGACCGAATAAAAATATAGTTTCAAGAGAAGGAACCTGATAATTTGTCGATGAAGAAGGGGATGCCTTGGGCATCCCCAAGCTTAGATGCTTGAGTCTTCTTGAAATATGCAGGGATGAACCACCAGGGCATCCCCAAGCTTAGACTTTTCACTCTTCTTGATCATAGTATATCATCCTCCTCTCTTGAGCCTTGAAAACTTCCTCCACACCAAACTCGAAACAAACTCATTAGAGGGTTAGTGCATAATCAAAAATTCACATGTTCGGAGGTGACACAATCATTTTTAACACTTCTGGACATTTCCCAAAGCTACTGGACATTAATGAAACAAAGAAATCCATCCAACATAGCAAAAGAGGCAATGCGAAATAAAAGGTAGAATATGTCAAAACAGAACAGTCCGTAAAGACGAATTTTAAAGAGGCACCAGACTTGCTCAGATGAAAATGCTCAAATTGAATGAAAGTTGCGTACATATCTCAGGATCACTCACGTAAATTGGCATAATTTTCTGAGTTACCTACAGATAATTAGGCCCAGATTCGTGACAGCAAGAAATGCAGTTTCTACGCAGTAATCCAAATCTAGTATCAACCTTTCTATCAAAGACTTTACTTGGCACAACAATGCAATAAAATAAGATAAGGAGAGGTTGCTACAGTAGTAACAACTTCCAAGACTCAAATACAAAATAAAAAGTACTGTAGCAAAATAAACACATGGGTTATCTCCCAAGAAGTGCTTTCTTTATAGCCATTAAGATGGGCTCAGCAGTTTTAATGATGCACTCGCAAGAAATAGTATTGAAGCAAAAGAGAGCATCAAAAGGCAAATTAAAAACAAATTTAAGCCTAACATGCTTCCTATGCATAGGAATCTTGTAAATAAACAAATTCATGAAGCATGATGCAACAGGCATAGAAAAATAAAACAAGTGTAACTTCAAACATTTCAGCATATAGAGAGGTGTTTTAGTAACATGAAAAATTCTACAACCATATTTTCCTCTCTCATAATAACTTTCAGTAGCAACATGAGAAAACTCAACAATATAACTATCACATAAAGCATTCTTATCATGAGTCTCATGCATAAAATTATTACTCTCCACATAGGCATAATCAATTTTATTAGTTGTAGTGGGAGCAAATTCAACAAAGTAGCTATCATTATTATTCTCATCATCAAATATAGGAGGCATATTGTAATCATAATCAAATTTATCCTCCATAACAGAGCGGTACTAAAAGACCAATATCATTATAATCATCATAAATAGGAGGCAAAGTATCATCAAAGTAAATTTTCTCCTCAATGCTTGGGGGACTAAAAATATCATGCTCATCAAAGCCAGCTTCCCCAAGCTTAGAATTTTCCATATCATTAGCAACAATGGTGTTCAAAGCGTTCATACTAATATGTTCCATAGGTTTTTTAATTTTCGCATCAAACCATCCATGTCTTAAATCAGGAAATAGAATAAGAAGCTCATTGTTGTCCATTATGCCTAACTAGTGTAAACAAGAAACAAAAAGATGCAATTGCAGGATCTAAAGGAAATAGCTTCGAGCACACACACAACGGCAACGAAAAAGTACTTTACCCGGGACCGGAGTATGAGTGCCTTTTACCTTCCTCCCCGGCAACGGCGCCAGAAAAGTGGCTAGTTGCCGGGGTCCGGTGTGTGAGTGCCGTTTACCTTTCCTCCCCGGCAACGGCGCCGTAAAAATATGCTTGATGGCGTGTAATACACACGTTCGTTGGGAACCCCAAGAGGAAGGTGTGATGCGCACAGCAGTAAGTTTTCCCTCGCAAGAAACCAAGGTTTAATCGAACCAGTAGGGAGTCAAGAAGCACGTTGAAGGTTGATGGCGGCGGGATGTAGTGCGGCGCAACACCAGGGATTCCGGCGCCAACGTTGAACCCGCACAACACAACCAAAGTACTTTGCCCCAACGAAACAGTTGAGGTTGTCAATCTCACCGGCTTGTCAGTAACAAAGGATTAGATGTATGATGTGGATGATGATATTTGTTTGCAAAGAACAAGAAAGAACAATAGCAGACAGATTTGTATTTCGGATGTAAAGAATAGGACCGGGGTCCACGAGCTCACTAGAGGTGTCTCTCCCATAAGATAAATAGCATGTTGGGTGAACAAATTACAGTCGGGCGATTGACAAATAGAGAGGGCATGACCATGCACATACATGATATAATGAGTATAGTGAGATTTAATTGGGCATTACGACAAAGTACATAGACCTCTATCCAGCATGCATCTATGCCTAAAAAGTCCACCTTCAGGTTATCATCCGAACCCCTTCCAGTATTAAGTTGCAAACAACAGACAATTGCATTAAGTATGGTGCGTAATGTAATCAATAACTACATCCTCGGACATAGCATCAATGTTTTATCCCTAGTGGCAACAAGCACATCCACAACCTTAGAACTTTCTCGTCACCGTCCTGCATTTAATGGAGGCATGAACCCACTATCGAGCATAAATACTCCCTCTTGGAGTTAAGAGTAAAAACTTGGCCAGAGCCTCTACTAATAACGGAGAGCATGCAAGATCATAAACAACTGTTGCTGTCAAAAACCCACCGGCGAGTAGCGACGGGCAACACCGTAGAGCCGGGAGGCTCCCAGGACTGCGGTGGATCCTGGTTCCTCGGGCGACGGCCCGCAATGCCTTCTGGCGCACGTCCCGGCTGATGCAAGGGCGTGCCACCTGACCTATACCTGGCCAGGAAGGTGATGGATTGCTTCGACTAGTTTCTCGCATGGCAAACACGTAAACATTAAATACGAGCCCCGATCGGCTCTTAAGTTGTTCTGTGGATCGGCTCAAAGAGCCGATTGCCCCATGGTTCACGTTAGATATATAATGACATGGGGATCATGCTTAATCAATATCAAGCTAAACTAATCTACGATAGTCTAGGGTTTTCACCGCATAACCGGAACATCCTACTCGTGATTGAGCCTAGCAGATACATAAGATGATGGAAAACCAGCCCTAACGAGGCCTAAAACCAACATGAAGTTGATTCCCGAACAATCCCTTTAGGGCTTAATAAACCACACCTTACGCACTCCCGGATCGTTCAACCCGTTTGTAAGGCCTAACCATGCAGATATCAAACTAATCCTTGAAGAACAAGGAACAACTATAACGGATTAGATCTACTAAATAAAGAACAAGCAAGATGCTGCCCTTACACCTAAGATAGGTGTAAGGGCAGCTAGGTATCGAGGGGTAGCGTAGCTAAGCAAGTACATCGTGAAAGCATCGACGTCAGCCCCAAAACACCTAAGATAAGAGTGTTGCTCGCCATCAAAAAGGCTTCAGCACGAGCAACACCAATGACGAATAAATCGATATCGCCTAGATCGCAAGATGCGATCTAGGCAACGATGTTGCTTACCCGGGAGAAACCCTCGAAACAAGGGGTGGCGATGCGCCTAGATTGATTTGTTGTGAACGTGATTGTCCTCCTTTCTCAATAACCCTAGATACATATTTATAGTCCGTAGACTTTCTAACTTGGGAATAAACCCAACCGTGTACGAGCTAAACTGTATCTCTTAATTCTAACCGACACGTAACCTACTATAATTTACAGATACAAGGGCAGTCTAGCCCAAACTTCTTGTACAAGGCCGATTCAGAAATATCTTCCGTGCATATCCTCTAAGCCCATTTAATCACGGCCCATCTCCAGACTTGGTTAAATTCTGGTGATAACAACAACACATAGGTAATAGATTGATAATCAACATAACATAATATTCTCTATCCATCGGATCCCGACAAACACAACATATAGCATTACAGATAGATGATCTTGATCATGTTAGGCAGCTCACAAGATCCGACAATGAAGCACATAAGGAGAAGACGACCATCTAGCTACCGCTATGGACCCATAGTCCAAGGGTGAACTACTCACTCATCACTCCGGAGGCGACCATGGCGGTGAAGAGTCCTCCGGGAGATGATTCCCCTCTCCGGCAGGGTGCCGGAGGCGATCTCCCGAATCCCCCGAGATGGGATTGGCGGCGGCGGCGTCTCGCAAGGTTTTCCGTATCGTGGCTCTCGGTACTGGGGGTTTCGCGACGAAGGCTTTAAGTAGGCGGAAGGGCGTAGTCGGGAGAGTCACGGGGCCCCACACGCTAGGGCCGCGCGGGCCCCTCTAGGCCGCGCCGCCCTAGTGTGGCGGCGCCCCGTGGCCCCACTTCGTCTCCCTCCGGTCTTCCGGAAGCTTCGTGTAAAAATAGGCCCCCGGGCGTTGATTTCGTCCAATTCCGAGAATATTTCCTTACTAGGATTTCGAAACCAAAAACAGCAGAAAACAAAGAATCGGCTCTTCGGCATCTCGTTAATAGGTTAGTGCCGGAAAATGCATAAATATGACATAAAGTATGCATAAAACATGTAGATATCATCAATATTGTGGCAAGGAACATAATAAATTATCGATACGTCGGAGACGTATCAGCAGTCTGCATCCTGTAGTTCTCCATTCGGGCTAATAGGAGATAACCCGAACCCGGACCCGAATTTCCAGGTACCCGAATCATCGGGTAGCAATTTTCTGGCAAGAAATTCGGGTGCCTTTTATCCAAACCCGAATTTTCATTTACCCGAGAAACCCGACCCGAATAATTCGGGTTACCGAATGCCAGCGTGAGTTGGAGGCTGCCAAATAGAGGAGCATAGGCTCTGACTCACTTGGAGCTGCGAAGATAGGTGGGGAGGAGAGTATGTTCTTTAACCCCTAAAGTGATGCGTCTGCTGCGTCGTCCCGTAAAAAATTTGTCTGTTTTCTTCAACAACTTGTATAAGGGTAGTGCCTTCTCCCCAAAAAGGCTAACAAATCTACTGATTGTTGCAACACAACCCGTTAATCATTGCACATCTTTGAGACAAGTTGGCCTTTTGATGCTCAGGATTGCCTTGATTGTATCCGGGTTAACTTCAACGCCTCTATGAGAAACAATGAAGCCAAGGAGTTTTCCGGCTGGCACGCCAAAGACGCACTTCAATGGATTCAACATCATCTTGTACCGTCGGAGATTTTCAAAGGTTTCCGTGAAATCGCTGATCAAGTCAGATCCTTTCCGGGTCATGACCGCGATGTCGTCGACGTAGGCGTGCACGTTCCGGCCAATTTGGTCCTTCAGGCACCGCTGCATCGTACGTTGGTAGGTGGAACCTGCGTTTTTCAAGCCAAGGGGCATGGTAACATAGCAGTAAGTTCCGAAGGGTGTGATGAACGAGGTCGCCTTTGGGTCCGACTTCTTCATCCGGATCTGGTGATACCCGGAATATGCGTCAAGAAAACACAGAAGTTCCACCCCCGCCGTCGAATCAATGACTTGGTCAATGTGCGGCAAGGGGAACGGATCCTTCGGACAATGCTTATTCAAGCCGGAGTAATCGATGCACATTCTTAGTATTTCAGAATTCTTTTTGGGTACAAGGACGGGATTTACGACCCAATCAGTATGGATAACTTCTACTACAAAACCTGCCTCTAGTAACTTTTCTAACTCCATTCCTATGGCGCGACGCGTCTTGTCTCCAAAGCGTCGCATAGCTTGCTTCACCGGTTTTGCACCCGGATTTATGTTGAGGTAGTGCTCGGCGAGTTCCCTTGGTACTCTGGACATGTCAGAAGGTTGTCATGCGAAGATATCCATGTTAGCTCGGAGGAACTCGACGAGCGCGCCTTCCTATTTGGGTTATAGGCCTGCTCCGACAAACACCTGCTCTTAACCTTGTGGTCGTGGGTTCGAGCCCCACGGTGGGCGCCAACTGTCGTTGCCTATTCGACGGTGCCTCGGAGGAGGGATCCTCACAAGGGGAAGAAGAAGTAGGGGCCATAGGGCGGAGTATCCTCGGGACGATGGTACGCGAGTTACCCAGCTTCGGAACGCCTGCACGATGACAGGGCCTACTGCTGCTTGTCTAGTATTATCTGGGCGCTTTCGTGTTGTTACAATGAGTTGTGGTTGTGCCTATAGGGCTCCCAGGATCTGGCTTATAAAGGCGCTCGGATCTAGGGTTTACACGGAGAGTCCTAGCCGGAATACAAGAAGCCTAACTACGGAGAATATTACATTGCCGTGCACGTCAAGGATCCACCTTTCCTTACTCGCCGTAGTGGATCCGGATACTTAATGGGCCTTCATGGATCCGACTCCTGCATAGGTCGGTTGAGATCCGGCTCCTATTCCTGGGCTGGACATCATCCATCTTCTATCAACAGCAACTGGGCCGCCCGATGGGCCATATGCCACCATCACCATCTGTGGGCCACCCGGGCTTGCCGGATCTAGACCACGTATTTGATATACCCATAAAGTATACCCACAACAGGTGGCGTTCGGTGTCTTCATGTGGAGGAAAACCCCTCTCCTTCTCTGTGCTTCTTTCATGCGGTGAAAGAAAAGGTGGGGGAGAAAGAGCGATGCGGGGCGGCTCGATCTGGAGGAGGAGATAAGGAGGAGCAGGTGGAAGGGCTCACGTGGGGAAGGATGGAGGACCACGACGCTGCAGTTGTAGTTGTCCTCGTTCCGTGAGGAGCGTGAGGGAAAAGAAAGAAGGAAGAAAAAGAGAAGGGCCGAAAGGGTATCAAGCTAGGCAGAAGAAAGAACGATGGCCGAAGGTGGGCTGTAGCGGGGGAAGGAGGGAAAATTGGGCTAGGCTAGAAACTAACAAGAGAGAGGCCTAGCAGGAAAGGGTTTTCTTTTCTTTTTTGATTTAAAAACTATTTTGAAACCACTTTTGAAAACAGACCAAAACAAACAAAGTTTTATCTTGAGAACATTAAAAATTAGTTTTATTTGTTAGATAGGTTTGGTTAGGGTTTTGTTAAAAGAAAAGATAAGGGGAGAATTTATATAGAAACCACATGAAACGGAAAAAAATAGCTAGGTTTATAAAATAATTTTATTTTGTTAAATAAAAAACATGGATGATACGATGCATAAAAGATAAAGAACAAGCAAATCTAATAGAGGTATTTCTGGAGCCGTTACAATTCAGCACACAACTCGTGTCATGCGTCTAATTAGTTCACACCACATACAACAGTTAATTAGCCAACCTCATGTTTATTATTTTGGAGACACCTTGCTGATAATCGGTGGAAATCTCTACAAGGAAACGAGGTGGGACTAACGAGAAGAAGACGTACGAGAGGAAGCAAGACGGAAAGGAATCAACCGGCGTTCAGTGCTTGTGAATTGGCCCGATCAGTTCTTTGTTGGTGAATTGGGCCGTTTGGCCAGCCCACATCAAAGCCATCCCCGCCCACCTCTTTACCAAAAAAGTGCAAGAACAACACCCTACAACCACTTGGGCATTTCCACAAACATGTTTCGTGCGTGATCATCAAAGACACATCCAGCAGCAGGAGCGCCACCCTCACCGTCCTGCAGAGCCTCGTTGTCACGGCCAGGCATCGGCAGCCATGGCTCGTGAGCGAGAACTGGGAAGGAGAAGGGAGCAACACGGGCTCCAGAACTACTGCTACTGCAAGGAAGGAAAATGTACAGAGAAAAACAGATAATTTTCATATGGCTTGATCCTCCCGACCACCCCACCTGTCCCTTATAACCTGAGACAGGCTAAGCCTAATAGTTCAGTACAATTATAATGGCTCATTAATTAACTAATACTATTACTTAAGCTAAACATTACTTGGACTGCTTCATCTTGCTGTTGGGTCCTGATAGAGCCCCCCTCACAAGGCAAGACTTCAAGGCTTGAAATCTGGAAATGTGGCCTGAACCCAAGAAGCATCCTCCCAGGTGGCTTCATCAGCAATCATTGCCTCCCAATGGATGAGCCACTGTGGAATTGGAATATCATAATCCCCAGCTGAACGCGGCACTTGACGATGCTGCAGTACGGCGATTGGATGCAATTTTACTTTGTCGTCCTCTGTAACAGCTGGTAATGTTGGGTTAGGTACAGCATGCAGTCCCAAAGGCTTTTTCAGTTGGTTGACATGGAAAACATCATGTAACTTGGCTGTCTCTGGTAACTGAAGCTGATAAGCTAGTGTGCCCACTTTTTTCAAAACTCTGAATGGTCCATACCACTTGGACGACAATTTAAGAGGGTTTTGTCTGCCTAGTGCTATCTCCCTGTAGGGTTGCATCTTGAGGTAAACGAAATCACTAACCTGAAATGATCTTTCAGTTCTGTGAGTATCAGCATACTTCTTCATTCTTGCTTGTGCTTTTGTCAAATTCCTATGGAGCAGAGTAAGCATATGTTCCTTTTCCATGTTATTACTCACCTTGTCATCCGTAGGGGCATAAGGAACTGGTATGTGCTGTAGCAATGGAGGAGGGTACTCATAGAGGGCCTGGAAGGGTGTCATTTGAATAGCGGAGTGATAAGAGCAATTATACCACCATTCTGCTGCTGGCAACCACTCTAACTATTTCTTGGGTTGTTGGAAAACCATGCACCGGAGATATTGTTCTAAGCACTGATTGACGCGCTCTGTTTGGCCATCAGTTTCTGGATGGTGAGCTGTGCTGTAGTTCAGCATGATGTTTAAACTGGAAAATATTTCTTTCCATAGTTTGCTAGTGGAAGATAGTATCCCTATCACTCACTATGCTTGCAGGTGGTCCATGTAACTTGATGATATTTGACATAAAGACATCTGCTATAGTTTGTACTGTATAAGGATGGGAAAGTGGTATGAAGTGAGCATACTTGGTGAGTCGGTCTACAACGACCAAAATGACATCTTTTCCTTTGGATTTTGGTAGGCCTTCTACAAAATCGAGGCTGATGTCAATCCATTTTTGCATGGGGATAGGTAAGGGTTGCAGTAATCCAGGGTATGGTACTTTCTCTCCTATGGAAATTTGACACACTGGGCAAGTGGCAACCTTGTCTGCTACATATTTTTTGAGTTTGGGCCAGAAGAAAACATGCTGCATTTTGAGCAATGTAACCTTGATACCAGAATGGCCTCCAAACAGAGAAGAGTGGAAGGTTTAGAATACCTTATCCTTGAGGTTTGTTGATGTACCAATGCAAATTTTCCCTTTATGCCGCAAAATTCCAGCCTGCAGGGTGTAATTGTTATGGAAAGAGGGGTTGACTGCAAGTTCTTGGATTATCTTGAGAAAGTGTTCATCATTGGCATAAGTGTCTTGCACTTCATTCAGCCAGGTGGGAACTGCCGATGATATTGGCAAGCAATCCATTGTCGTCGCACACAAGTTGAGGTTATCTTCTTTGTCTTCTGACTGGAAGTGGCGAGATAAGGCATCTGCCACAGTATTTTCTTTGCCTTTTTTATATTGTATGGAGTAATTGAACTCCAGTAATTTCAGCATCAATTTGTGTTGAATCCCTTCCAATAATCGCTGACTGCCCAAATACTTCAATGCTTGTTGATCAGTTTTAATAGTCACTTGGTTGCCTAAGAAGTAGTGGCGCCATTTTTTCAAGGCATTCAGGATGGCCAGGGCTTCTTTTTCATATATGGATTGAGCACTAGCTTTAGGACCCAAGCATTGGCTGAAAAATGCGATTGGTCTCCCTTCTTGCATGAGGACTGCTCCAAATCCACTGCTGCATGCATCAGTTTCTAGTACGAATGGAATTGAGAAATCAGGCAGTCGAAGAAGTGGAGGTTGGGACATGATTTGTTTGAGTCGAACAAAAGCTTCCTGTTGGGTGGAGCTACAGTGAAAATTATCCTTCTTCAAGACTTGGTACAGAGGTTGACAGATACTTGCATAACCTTGAATGAATCTTCTATAATAAACTGTCAATCCTAAGAAGCCTCTCAATTTCTTCAGTGTTGTTGGTGTTTTCCATTCCACTATGTCCTTGATTTTTTCTGGATCCGTGGCTACTCCCTGCCCTGAGATGATGTGACCAATATATTCCACTGTTGGTTGCCCAAAGGTGCATTTCTGCAATTTTGCTTTTAATTTGTGTTCCCTGAGGATTTGCAGGACCATTGTGAGGTTTTTTTGTGCTGCTCAGTGTCACTGCTGTAGACTAATATGTCATCGAAGAATACCAATACAAACTGGCGCAGATATTTGGAGAAGATTGAATTCATCAATTGCTGGAAGGTGGCTGGGGCATTACTGAAGCCGAAAGGCATTACTTTGTATTCATAGTGACCTAGGTGTGTTGAAAAAGTTGTTTTGTGAACGTCTTCATCTCTCATTCGGATTTGATGGTACCCAGAGCGCAAATCCAGCTTAGAGAATATGTTTGCACCATGGAGCTCATCCAAGAGATCCTCAATAACTGGTATTGGGAATTTGTATTTCACTGTCAAATCATTCAAGCCTCTGAAATCAACACAAAGGCGCCAACTCTTGTCTTTCTTCCTCACCAAGATCACAGGGGATGAGAATGGACTGTTGCTAGGTTGTATTTCCTTGCTGCGAAGCATTTGCTTGATTATCACCTCAATGGTGTTCTTTTGATAGTGAGACATGCGGTAGGGTCTGATGTTTGGGGGTTTAGACCCTGGCAGTAGGGGAATGGCATGATCAGCAGCTCTGTGAGGTGGTAGACCTTCTGGTTCTGCGAAAACATCAACAAAAGCTTGCAGAATGTCTTGGAACTCGGCTGGTGTGGTTGTCTGCTCAAGCTCTGTTAGCTTAGCTTGCACTTCTTCCATGTTATAGAAGATGTACCCAGTTGCTTCCTCTACAAGTAACTTGGAGCATTCTAGTGCAGAGATTACCAGATTGTCTCTGGGAATGGAGTGATCGGCGAAATTCAGCATTTTTCCTTCATGCCCTATTGTCAGAGCCCAATGAAATCGAAAGTGACTGGGTTGTGAAAATTAAACCAGTTCACTCCTAGAAGAGCATCAGATCCATTGAGCTCCAAAATACGGAAGTCTGTGAAGAATACTTGTCGTTGGATGATGAATTTGTGGTTGTAAGTGTGGTGACCCGGCATACCACTGCATGGTGTAGTATGCAAGTCTGATATAACACCAATGAAACACCGTTCCACTAGTATTATATCGCTCAGAGTGGTACAACAGAAACATATGCGGGTCCAAGGCATGTCTATAGAATTACACACAGACTCTGTTACATAAGATCATCACAGCCTCCTACTTTACAATGAGGTAAACTGCAAATAAACTCCAGAAGAACGACTGTCTAATCCTATCACGAACTCTATTTGTAGAGTATTTGACTATCTATAAAGGCTATGATTAGATTCTAGCTAAATAGGAGCTAAATTTAGGAAGCTAGTTCCTTTCTATTGCTAATCTAGGTTTTCTCCTTGTTGGACGTGGTATCTGACTCTTCTGACAGGTTCCTGTCCCTTGAAGTAGTTGTTGACTTCTCGACCTTCGAGTTGCACTGTAGATCCTCCTTTGATGCCTCCATATCTAAGCAGGGGATTTAAGAGTGGGATGAGTACGAGCGTACTCAACAATTTCATTATAGGAAAGAGGTGTTTAATGCATTAGCTACGGCATTAGACCAGAAAGTCTAATACCAATGCAGGTTTTTATAATCATTTCTTCAAAAGGTTGCTTTTATTCAGAAGAACTATGTCCGTCAGCCTTCACCGGTTTACTAGAACTTCATGGAGTTCCTTTCCGACAGCGTTCGCAGCTCCAAAACCCGAACGGGAGTGACCGGTCACAGCTTGTTACACTCGCAGAGGTGTGTTGCTTTACCCATAAGAGATCTTAACCTTGGTGCCAACCGAGT
>NC_061508.1:39612155-39650379 GCF_022539505.1 Lolium rigidum
CAAACCCTAGCCTCTCCTCCTCCACATAATACTCCTGCAGCGCATAGGTGAAGCCCTGCCGGAGTTCTCCACCACCACCGCCACCACGCCATCATGCTTCCGGGATTCCGAGGAGGATCTACTACTTCCGCTGCCCGCTGGAACGGGGAGAAGGACGTCGTCATCAACACCGTACGTGTGACCGAGTACGGAGGTGCTGCCCGATTGTGGCACCGTCAAGATCTTCTACGCGCTTTTGAAAGCGGCAAGTGAACGTCTACCACAGCAACGAGAGCCTCCTCTCGTAGGCTTTGGAAATCTTCAAGGGTTAGTCTCGTTCATCCCCTCGTTGCTCCCATCTTGTAGATTGCATCTTGGCTTGGATTGCGTTCTCACGGTAGGAAAATTTTTGTTTTCTATGCTACGAATCCCTACATTGAGACCCGTTGATGTTACACCATAGTGGTAACCCAACCTTTGTGATCGGATATCCCGTGAATTAGGACCTGGGAAGAACAAACTAGTGGTTTAATTGAGGAGAGTATTATTTAACACTCGATATGTGAAGATGCACAACTCTCAATTGCTATAAGGCAGGTTGGCAACAAGCCTTAATGTGTTTATGTCGGCTATTTTAGCAAAGATGCTGCCCTACAGAGCATTCTTGAAATAACACACCTATATGAGTCCGATTGTTAAACGTCGCAATCTATGAGATTTTGGCGATCTCTAGTAAACTCACGAAGAGACCACGAAGTATGACGCATATGCTTCACCCGCGGGGTAGGCTACTGGCAACCATGTACTGGTTATGACTTTGAGTGAAACCATGTTCACGCAAAACTTGCAATTCAAGGCTTAGAGTCCATTGTTCCAGTGTGAATGGATGTAGCTTAAGGTTCTAGATTGAAGTTCAACTTAACAGTCTCCGCTGAAACACTGTATATAAACAAGCAGCGAGTATTGGTAAATCTCTCAATAGGGATTTGAGATCTGGTGGGGGTTGTTGAAATAAATGGGCTAAATCATTTCGCCCATGTAGTATTTTAGCTTTGCCATAAATCTCAAAGCCCATATAGTGGCAACCTTGTGAGTTTGAGCCCAAGTTGGTGGCAGCTCACTAGGGAGTGACAAGAGGTGGGAAGTTTAGTCCCACATGGAAGGTTGGGAGGAAGTTAGATGATACGTCTCCAACGTATCTATAATTTCTGATGTTCCATGCTTATATTATGACAATACCTACATGTTTTATTCACACTTTATATCATTTTTATGCATTTTCCGGGACTAACCTATTAACCAGATGCCGAAGCGCCAGTTCCTGTTTTCTGTTGTTTTTGGTTTCAGAAATTCTACACAGGAAATATTCTCGGAATTGTTCAAAACAAAAGCCCAAGGCCTTATTTTCCATGGAGTGTTCCAGAACACCGAAGGAGAGACGGAGAGGGCCCACGAGGTGGCCACCCCACCTGGCGGCGCGACCAAGAGGGGGGGCGCGCCCAGCTATGGGGTGGGCCCCTCGGGACCCCTCCGACGCCGCCCTTCCGCCTATATATTCCTCCAGATGCAAAAACCCTAAATCAATCAGTCATATTCCACGAAGAGTTACGTAGCCGCCGCCATCGCGAAGCCAAGTTCGGGGGACAAAAGTCTCTGTTCCGGCACGCCGCCGGGACGGGGAATTGCCCCCGGAATCCATCTCCATCGACACCACCGCCATCTTCATCGCTGTTGCTGTCTCCCATGATGAGGAGGGAGTAGTTCTCCCCCGAGGCTGAGGGCTCTACCGGTAGCTATGTGGTTCATCTCTCTCTCCCATGGTGTGATCTTTATGTGATCATGAGCTTTGTATCAGTATTAATCTATGTGCTACTCTAGTGATGTTATTAAAGTAGGCTATTCCTCCTCCATGATGTAAAGTGGACAGCGTGTGCATCATGTAGTATTTGGCGTAGGCTATGATTGTAATCTCTTGTGGATTATGAAGTTAACTATTACTATGATAGTATTGATGTGATCTATTCCCCCTTTCATAGCTATTTTTGACAGTGTGTATGCTATGTTAGTACTCGGTCTAAATTGCAACGGTATTATCTTGGATTATGATTTGATGAGGATATCCCTATGAGTGGTGTTTGTCAAGTACTTGATGAACTTTGAGTGGAGCTTTTGTAGCCACTACATGATGATTAGTGATTCCAATAGGAGAGTAATTCAGAGTAGCACAAGTGAAGAGAAGTTATCTAATTGTCCAATTATGTGATCATTGTTGAGAGTGTCCACTAGTGAAAGTATGATCCCTAGGCCTTGTTTCCAAATACTGCAAACACCGTTTATTTACTGTTTTACTGCATCTTTATTTCCTGCAATATTTATTTCAGATCGCAATTACCGTTTACCACCATCTATACCACCTGCGTTTTAATATCTCTTCGCCGAACTAGTGCACAGTCAACACCCGGATTTTTAAGTCCAGATGCCTATTATGCCATTCCTCGCAATCCCAGGAATATTGTTTTTGCGAGACATAATAGATTGATATCACAACACATCATTCATTACAACACATAATCGTCTTACAAATAAAGGATCACATGATCCAGTCTCATTACAATAATAGAAGTTCTATTTATTCATTACATAACACATAGCGGAAGCGAAATAGCGTAGTAGTAGTCCATCTATTCCACAGGCAACTGTTGACGTCAGGGGTGATCCTAGTTGTCGTAGACGTCCTGTGTCCTTCTTCCGTGTTCTGGTACTCTTCTTCATAGTCTGGCCATTTGAATAGCCAGGGACACAGCCATGAGTACTTTAAAGTACTCGCAAACTAATACTAATGTAAATACTATCAACTCTAGTAAGGGGGTTCTAAGCTCTAGTTTCATTTGCAGAAAGCCAGTTTTATTTCATAAACACTTTAATAATCAAAAACTCCTCATTTGCCTCACTTAACTTAAGTGGGAACATTAGTGTCATTCCCACAACTCAGTGGTGATTCAAAGTCAAAGTCACCTTTCAATTCAAATCACAAGTCACCATTCATATTTTTAGAAAAATTCTGATGACGGAACAGTATGGCCTTTCCAACTGTCCATAACCGTGGACGCGGCTATTCGAATAGGTTTAACTCTGCAGAGGTTGTACACTTGTGCCACAACAATTGCAATAGTTCGTCAGGGGTAACTGGCCCTGATTTATCGTACGCGATGACGCGAACTACCAACCCTAACCTTTCATTTACATACCCTAGTATAGGCACCTCTCCCCATGAGCTTGGCCTCCCGGTGAAGACAGACAGTCGGCACGGGAACCGCACGAGGCTTGGGCCGGACATTCACCTCATTTCACGTCATTTCACATCACTTCACCAGTACGGAGGCAGCCTCGGCATAACCCCTATGACGCTTGTTCAGAGGGAACCCATACTAAAATACATAAGTTTTCAGCTAAGCCTTACCCAGATTCAGGTATTGTGGGGGTACTTGTAAAATTGGAATGGTATCGCATCCGAACCCAACCATCAGTTTTGGTAAAATTCACCAAGTAATTCACCAGTCATATTCACCTTCAAAATCTTTCAATAGAATGACTCATCATTCCAAGGTTTTCAAAGTCATTTCAATTCACAAGTTCCCAACTAGAGTAGTCACTTTTAATATTGAGCACTAGCCACTAGTTATGAGGGGTGCTAAGTAGCTTGGAGCTTGCTAGGCTAAGTGTGATTCTCTTGTACTACTCTATAATTCAACCAAGTGAATCATAATTCAAAAAGTAACTTTGATAAATAAAATCAAGTAAAGCTTGTAAAGTAAAAACTTGGGATAGGTTCATAAAGTAAAATGTAATGGTGCATTGCTCTTGTAGAGCTTTGCACTTGGCAAGAATATAAACTTGCAACCAAAATAGTTTGCATTAGTCTAGCTTGCATTGGTAATAGCTTGCCTTGATTGGTGATGTGATCAAAGTTTTCTTGCTCTTCCTCTTGGTAGAAGACCTCTTCCTCTTGATAGTCTCCGGTACTAGCGTCTATACACGAATACGAGGATACAATCACCAAACAACACTTAAGTAATCTTAATTAGCCTTATTGGCTCACACAATTGATCTAGTATCACTACTTAACATTTATTCTCAAATTATGCTAGGGTTTCTTTATTTAATCTTAGGAGAAATAATTTCTTCTCATTGAAGATTGGAATTAGGGTTTCTCTTTGGTTTGGAGAAATAATTTCCTCTCATTGAATCTTCTTAAAATTTAATCTTCTCAAATAACCAGGGATTATCCCATGTTGACCAAGGTCAACACTTCACACTTAGTATTTGAGAAAAGTGATTTAAATGAGATTCATCATCTCATGTGATTTAATTAACCTTTGGAAAATTTAAATACTATTTAGATTTAAATTCTACAAGTGAGCAAGTATGAGCCTAAGCAATTAAAGGTCAACCCATTACTTCATATCACTTGAGAACATGATTTAAATGAGGTGCTACACCTCATAGATTCAAATTCCTAGAATTTGGATATAGTTTAAATTGGCTAGTATTGACTACATAGCCAATATTTTGGTTCTAGCCCATGATCATGTACAGAACCCATATCATCTTTTTACATAGTAAATTAGAGTTGGTTAAATGTGAATTATTGCAATTGGATTCACTTGACAATTCAAAATGGTTGATTTTTAAGATTTATTTGAATACTGAAAAGTCTCTGTTTTGTTATTTTTGCTATACCAAATCTACAAAACATATGAGGTTGAAACCAGTGAGGTTGGCTAGATAATTTCATAATATCTCCGGAATATTTTGATTTACTAGATTTGGATTTGTAGATTTGAAACTATTCAAAATATGGCACAGACCAGATTTGAAATATTTGCTGAATCAATTTATTTGAATTAAATCTAACTGGGCTTAGGCGGGAAACATTTGGGCCGAAACGGTTTGAATGGGGAAACAGGCCCGAGTAACGGCGCGGGCCTGCCGACAAGCGGTCCCACGCGTCGATGGGTTATTTCACCAAAACGGTACTGTCAATGTTGGCCGTCGGATTAGAACCTGATCGCACGGCCGTGGTGCTTCTTCTTCTCCGGCGAGAGGAGGGTGTGCGGCGGCGGAGGTAGGGGGTCGGGGAGCGTCCTAGGCCGCCGGCGGTCGAGGGAGAGGGTCGAGGCGATGTTGTCGATGGTGTAGAGGCCCCCGGTACGGCGGCGGGGCTCGGGGCGGCTCCAGGCGATGTAGAGGATCTGCGGGCTCCGGCGACTTCGAGCTCGCAATTGGAGCTCCTCCGGCGAGGTAGGATCAAATTGGTGGGTTGAGAAGGGGCAAGGATGAGAGAGGAGCAGTTTGTGTGAAGAATGGTGGCTCGGATCTCCTCTATTTATAGCGGGGTGAGAGGGCCGGCGGGTGCTTGTGAAGGGGTCGACGACGACGAGGTCGTTCCAGGGAGCAAAGGGGCAAGCTATGGAGCGCATCATGTAGGCGACGTCTAGGTGAGTCTCTGGGTATAGCTGGCGCGTCCAGGGGACGACGGGATGGCTCGGGTTGCTTCTGTGAAGGGGACAGTACGGTACGGCAAGCTTTTGATCATGGCGATGGCTAGGGTGTTCCCGCGTGCCAGCGAGCATGTACAGCGTGTAGCTGGTGGCGTGATGAGCGTGCGTGCCAAGTGGGAGAGGGAGAGAAGGACGAGGGCATCCATGCGAGCGGCGTACTGGCGCGTCCAGGGCGTCGTCTGGGCGCGCTCACCGCGTGGTCTGGCACGCCGTGGCGAGGTACTGGGCGCGCGCGTTCTGGCCACTAGCGTGCGTCTCTTTGCTTAGGGCTGGTACGAGCGTGTTTAGGGTGGTGCGGGGAAAGCGAGTAGACATGGTGTAGGGGAGAGGAGGGGCTCGGGTCGATCAAGTGCATGTGTGGCCGGCATGGGACTTGCCATGGCCAAAGTATGATCATGGCCTCACTTTACTCGGTGCAAAAGGGCTTGGCTTGGTACGAGAGGGGTGCAGGAAGTTGATGATCACATATGGAAAGGGGTGGAGGCTAAAAACCAGTGGACATAAGCATGTGTCACCTTTCCAGATTTGTGCACACAAGGTGCTCGACACAATGGCCGCATGAAACTTTTTATCAAATTTTGGATTTCTTTTTGGTGGAGCTTAAACATGTAATTAAAGGGTTGGAATGGTGGTGGTTGTGTTCAATTTGGAGGTGTTTTGCAAAGTTTCAAATTTGAGGTTGATCTTCACTTTGCTTCACATACACTATTTGTCACATTTATTCTGGTCAACCTAGTCAACTCTAGCCATGGTGGTCAACATGAAAGTTACTCACCTTGACATGGTCTTGGATGACATGGCTTTGGTTGACCAAGTTTAGTTGGAGAAAAGTCAAAGCCAGGGGGTAAAGTAGTGAACATTTTATAAAATGGCAATATGACCATTATCACATGTAAGTTGATTTTGAGATTTCCTTTGATTTGATTCTTGTTTCTTTGATGCAATTGGGTTTGTTTATCATATATAAACATTTTACAAGCAAGGGATCAAGCAATGGTGGCCTTGGTTGAAGATTTGCAAATTTGGCTAAGTGTATGTGAGTAAAAATGGAATTATCTCACCATTTGAATTCTCTCCATTTGATTTGACTTTTCTTGACTCTAATGTGGTTATTATTAGTTTAGAAACATTTTAAGTCCATTGAAACCATTTCAAATGGTCTTGTTCAAAGATTTGCAAAAATGGCCATAGCACATAAGAGGTGATGTGTCACTTTTTATTATTCTTGTAAATTGTTGACTTTGCTTTACTTGGACATGGGATCGGGTCAATTTAGTGTTATTTTAGGTTGAGGGATGGTTTCACATCAATTGGTCAAGGTTTAAAGTCTTAGATCAAATTTTGATGAAATGGCTATGTGTCACATATGCCTCTATGCATATGTTGCATTTGATTTTTAATTTGACTTGGCTTGACCCAATTGGTGTTGTTGAGTGTTGAAATGGTATATAGGAGTGATCCAACCAATCACAACAGGTCTTAGGGTCAAGATTCTTAAATTCACATATTTGCTATTTTACTCCCATATGCCTCTATGGCATTTTTAGTTTCTTTTTATTTTCTTTTGTTTCATTTTGGATTTGGTTTGATAAGTACTAGGTAAGGTGTATGAAGGTTTTCCAAACCTCTAAACAAAGTAGAAGGGCTTAGGGTAAAGATTTATACCTATAGCCATAGGCACATATACCTTTTTCTTATTTAATTTCCTTTTATTTTATTTTAACTTGGGTGATGAAAAGAGGGGTGAGGTTTAGGGTTTAAGATCACTTCAAATTCTAATAACAAGAAATCATAGCAATAGCACAATAATTAAGCAAGATCACTATGTATCACACTTAATTTAATAAAAGTTTTTGTTAGTTCCAAAATTTGGAACTAGGGAAATTCATTTGTTTTGTTTTGAATTTTTGGGATGTTACAAACCCTTCCCCCTAAACAAATCTCGTCCCGAGATTTTAAGAAAAGTTAGGTTCCTAAGAGAGATTGAGCATTTTATTAACAGGAAGACATACTTGGCATGGTCTGGGGTGCTTCCTGAGTTTCAGTGGCAGTCATGTGGTAGAGATGGCCGTTGTTGTTGTTCTGGTTCCTTCTACCGGCGAAGCGGCGCTGTTGCTGGGCAGGTGCGGTGGTGTTGGCGGCAATCTTGGCAAGCATCTTGGGGCACTCTTTGGAAAAGTGGCCCACAACTCCACATTCGTAGCAGTTCACCGTTGACTTGTCCTTCGGGGTGACGGGGATGGCATTGCTTCCAGTCCTCGGGCCAGTGTTGGTGTTGTTGTTGCTCCCATTGTTGCTGTTGCTGTTGTGGTTGTTGTTGTTGTGGTGGCTGTTGTTGTTGTTATTACCTCCGGGCTTCGGGGGTCCTCCGTTGTTGTTATTGTTGTTGGGGCGATAACTCTGAGCAGGGGGCTTGTTGTATCTTGGGGTGAATCCTCCAGAGGAGTTGTTGCGGTACTTCTGGGTATGGTGGGGTCCACTCTGGTTCATCATTCTGCGCTTTCGGTTCTCATTGGCCCGATGCGGCTTTCCTTCCATCCGTATGGCTGAGTCCACGAGGGCTTCGAGGTCGGTGAACGGAATGTTCACTAACACGGTTGCATCTCGTCGTGCGATCCGTTCGAAATCTTTCCTTCCTCTTCTCATTGGTATCGGTCTCATCCGGGCGTACCTTGACAGAGTGAGGAATCTGTCGCGGTATTCCACCACGGACATTCTTCCTTGCTTGAGTTCGCGGAACTCGTCTCTCATCTTCTTGATTAGTCCTTGGGGCACATGGTACTTGCTGAACTTCAGCTTGAATTCTTCCCAAGTCATCATCTGTCCCGCATTCATTGCACGGGCACTTGTCCACCGAGGCTGCGGCAGGTCCCGACGAGTAGTGGGTGGCGAACAGTACTTTTTCTCGCGGCTTCAACTCCCGCAACTTCGAGGTTGTTCTCCATTGTCCGGAGCCGGTCATCGGCGTCAAGTGGCTCTTCGGTCTTGCTGAACATGGGTGGGTTGGTGTTCTGAAAATTCTTCAGTTTCGATCCAGGGTGATCGTGGTTTCCGTGGCCTTGATTGTTCTGAGCTATCTGTTGCAGTGCGGCAAGGTTTGCTTGGCGTTCAGCTCTTTCGGCTTCTCGATCTGCCATCATCGTCTGCAGCAGTTGCATCATGGCATCCTGGGTGGCGTTGTGGGTTGGTGGGGCCATCTGAACATTGAGGTAGATGATAAGATAAGAGGGAAATTTCTAGGGTTTGTTTTGTTTAAAATTTAAAAAGTTCATAAATTGAAAACTTGAGTAGTGTTGCGGGGGTAGAAACCAACAACACTTTTTCATTCATACCAAACATCACATATTACAAAGCTAACACACCGTTGGTTTGAAGAACCATTCATCGCTCTACGATACAAGGGGATCCTGATACAACTCACACCTACTTAAGTGCTGGGGTGATACTACTCTTCAGGGTGGAATTCTTCGTCTTCACGGGTGATGTGCTTGGCGAGAGGCGAGGGCGTTGTCCAAATCCTTGCGGGTCTTGTACAACATGTAGTCGAGGTAGGCAACATAGTGGTTCATCTCCGGGTGCGAGGGCATGGTTATTGGTCTTCCCATGGGATCATGTCTTGGGTAGTAAATGAAGCGGGTAGTCTTGAGTTTGTTCATATTCTGTCCGCACAGACGGGCAATTGCTTCCTGCATGGCTTTGGCTATTCCATTCTTCCAAGTGTTTCCCGTTACAGAAAACCAGATGGTTTCCCATGTTGGGGTTCCAAGCTTTCCTCTCAGATCTGCAGTAACTTCCCACCGAGGTGGTCCTCCCGATGGATTGTTGAGGGGTATTCCGAAGAACTCGGGATACGGGCGTCCTAAACACTCAACCAGTTGTTTCAAATCCTTCTCGAACATGAGGTTTCCTCCGTGGCCAAGCTGATAAGACTTGCAGGTGTACTCCATCTATGAAGAATTATGATGAGTAAGTTATAGAAGTGAGTAGTGTGTCAAAATTTTATGTAGTAGTATAATAAGAATATAGCATAACTTTCTTATTTTGAAGAAGATCTCAATGATAAGAGGGAGAATAAGTTTTCTTAAATAGTCACTTCATTTGTTTCAAAACTAAGTTTTTCAGACGTTCATTCTAACTAGGGTCTCCTAAGGTCAACAATGGCTCTGATACCAACTTGTCAACACCCGGATTTTTAAGTCCAGATTACTATTATGCCATTCCTCGCAATCCCAGGAATATTGTTTTTGCGAGACATAATAGATTGATATCACAACACATCATTCATTACAACACATAATCGTCTTACAAATAAAGGATCACATGATCCGAGTCTCATTACAATAATAGAAGTTCTATTTATTCATTACATAACACATAGCGGAAGCGAAATAGCGTAGTAGTAGTCCATCTATTCCACGAGCAACTGTTGACGTCAGGGGTGATCCTAGTTGTCGTAGACGTCCTGCTGTCCTTCTTCCGGGTTCTGGTACTCTTCTTCATAGTCTGGCCATTTGAATAGCCAGGGACACAACCATGAGTACTTTAAAGTACTCGCAAACTAATACTAATGTAAATACTATCAACTCTAGTAAGGGGTTTCTAAGCTCTAGTTTCATTTGCAGAAAGCCAGTTTTATTTCATAAACACTTTAATAATCAAAAACTCCTCATTTGCCTAACTTAACTTAAGTGGGAACATTAGTGTCATTCCCACAACTCAGTGGTGATTCAAAGTCAAAGTCACCTTTCAATTCAAATCACAAGTCACCATTCATATTTTTAGAAAAATTCTGATGACGGAACAGTATGGCCTTTCCAACTGTCCATAACCGCGGACGCGGCTATTCGAATAGGTTTAACTCTGCAGAGGTTGTACACTTGTGCCACAACAATTGCAATAGTTCGTCAGGGGTAACTGGCCCTGATTTATCGTACGCAGTACGCGAACTACCAACCCTAACCTTTCATTTACATACCCTAGTATAGGCACCTCTCCCCATGAGCTTGGCCTCCCAGTGAAGACAGATAGTCAGCCTGGGAACTGCACAGGGCTTGGGCCGGACATTCACCTCATTTCACGTCATTTCACATCACTTCACCAGTACGGAGGCAGCCTCGGCATAACCCCTATGACGCTTGTTCAGAGAGAACCCATACCAAAATACATAAGTTTCCAGCTAAGCCTTACCCAGATTCAGGTATTGTGGGGGTACTTGTAAAATTGGAATGGTATCGCATCCGAACCCAACCATCAGTTTTGGTAAAATTCACCAAGTCATTCACCAGTCATATTCACCTTCAAAGTCTTTCAATAGAATGACTCATCATTCCAAGGTTTTCAAAGTCATTTCAATTCACAAGTTCCCAACTAGAGTAGTCACTTTTAATATTGAGCACTAGCCACTAGTTATGAGGGGTGCTAAGTATCTTGGAGCTTGCTAGGCTAAGTGTGATTCTCTTGTACTACTCTATAATTCAACCAAGTGAATCATAATTCAAAAAGTAACTTTGATAAATAAAATCAAGTAAAGCTTTTAAAGTAAAAAACTTGGGATAGGTTCATAAAGTAAAATGTAATGGTGCCTTGCTCTTGTAGAGCTTTGCACTTGGCAAGAATATAAACTTGCAACCAAAATAGTTTGCATTAGTCTAGCTTGCATTGGTAATAGCTTGCCTTGATTGGTGATGTGATCAAAGTTTTCTTGCTCTTCCTCTTGGTAGAAGACCTCTTCCTCTTGATAGTCTCCGGTACTAGCGTCTATACACGAATACGAGGATACAATCACCAAACAACACTTAAGTAATCTTAATTAGCCTTATTGGCTCACACAATTGATCTAGTATCACTACTTAACATTTATTCTCAAATTATGCTAGGGTTTCTTTATTTAATCTTAGGAGAAATAATTTCCTCTCATTGAAGATTGGAATTAGGGTTTCTCTTTGGTTTGGAGAAATAATTTCCTCTCATTGAATCTTCTTAAAATTTAATCTTCTCAAATAATCAGGGATGATCCCATGTTGACCAAGGTCAACACTTCACACTTAGTATTTGAGAAAAGTGATTTAAATGAGATTCATCATCTCATGTGATTTAATTAACCTTTGGAAAATTTAAATACTATTTAGATTTAAATTCTACAAGTGAGCAAGTATGAGCCTAAGAAATTAAAGGTCAACCCATTACTTCATATCACTTGAGAACATGATTTAAATGAGGTGCTACACCTCATAGATTCAAATTCCTAGAATTTGGATATAGTTTAAATGGGCTAGTATTGACTACATAGCCAATATTTTGGTTCTAGCCCATGATCATGTACAGAACCCATATCATCTTTTTACATAGTAAATTAGAGTTGGTTAAATGTGAATTATTGCAATTGGATTCACTTGAAAATTCAAAATCACTACAAGAAAAGTTCTGATAGACAACGTCTCAAAATCGTCCGCTAAGGGGTATTTTTCGTCGCCTATGGGCCTAACCCGACGATATGGGTTTTGTTGTGGAAACTGCGTCAGGCAAAGTCCAACGACGTTTTTTGGTCCGTCGCGCTTGGGCGCCCTTCCGCCACGGAAAATCGGACCGTTGCGCAAGTTTTTCCGGGAGCCCGTTGACTCGCGACGTCATGCAAGCCGACACGTGGCGGACGCCGATTAGCGCGGTTAACGGCGTTAACCGGCCGAAACCCCGTGGTAGATGGTAGGCCCACACGAGGCCTGCCACGTCTTAAGCGGGCCGGGCCAGCCGACATAGTTTGACCGGTCAACTATATAGCTGGGCTGGTCCATTAGTTACGTGGGCCGGGCCTAACCTCTAAGGTTGACTGGTCAAAACATAAATGGGCCGGCCCATTTAACATGTGGGGTCCACCTTACAGCAACTGGGCCGGTCCAAGAAGCAAGTGGGCCGAGCCAAAACACAGGTGGGTCCCACTTTCCTGTTAAAGGGCCGGCCCATTTAGCGTGTGGGGTCCATCGTATAGCAAGTGGGCCGGGCCAAAAACACAGGTGGGTCCCACTTTCCGGTTAAAGGGTCGGCCCATTTAGTATGTGGGGTCCACCATATAGCAAGTGGGCCGGCCCAACAAGATAGTGGGCGGGCCAAAAACACGGTGGGTCCCACTTTCTGTTAAAGGGCCGGCCCATTTGGTGTGTGGGGTCCACCATATAGCAAGTGGGCCGGCCCAACAAGATAGTGGGCCGGGCCAAAAGCACGAGTGGGTCCCACCTTCTGTTAAAAGGCCGGCCCATTTAGTATGTGGGGTCCACCATATAGCAAGTGGGCCGGCCCAACAAGATAGTGGGCGGGCCAAAAACACGAGTGGGTCCCACTTTCCAGTTAAAAGGCCGGCCCATTTAGTATGTGGGGTCCACCATATAGCAAGTGGGCCGGCCCAACAAGATAGTGGGCCGGGCCAAAAACACATGTGGGTCCCACCTTCTTGTTAAAGGGCCGGCCCATTTACCATGTGGGACCACCATATAGCAAATGGGCTGGCCCAACAAGATAGTGGGCCGGCCCAATAAGCATGTGGATCCCACTATCGTGTAACCGGGCGGCCTACTAAAGAAGTGGGCCGGCCCAAAATGAAAGTGGGTCCCACACTACTCGTAAGTGGGCCGGCCCAATCCGTTGTAGTGCCCTACTTGTTTGACTAGTCAACTTGCATTAAATTTCATGAGCCTAAAATCTGATATCAATGATACACACAATTACATACACAAATAAAACTAGTAGGAAAATTACAAGGCAATTCATGTGCCCAAATAAAAAAATTACATAGAATCATTGAGGACTTCTATTAGCATCATCAATAACACGTTGACATTTGGCAATCGCCTTGATTGAATCTTGTGTACTCTTTGTCAACATATCAGCTACGGATCTTAAAGCGAGCAATACCATGTCTTTTATAAAGTACAGACCTTGAGATATTTACTTGTTTGATGAAAGCAATGGTCTAGGTTGACGGCTATGAGAAGATGCATCGGAAGAAATATCGGAAGTTTTTGTGGGCCTCACTTCTAATGAATATTGCTTCATCACAACCGCATTCGATAATAATGCAAAAAGAGTTAAACGATGAACTATGCAAACATTTATTATGCAATGTAGATATAAGATAATAACAAGTTGCATAAATAAGACAATGTATGGAACTTGTACTAAGCACAAACTTACATCATAATGTTGCACAGGGTCGCTACCGATCCTTTTTTGGCGACTATCTTCTAATGATGACTGCTTCATTAAAACTGCATTACGGTAACATTGCAAACATAGTTACAACAATTAACTATTCAAACATGTATTACGCAATGTAGAGATCGGATAACGACATGTAGCGGAAATAAGCACAAGATAAGATAAGATGCATGTACTAAGCACATACTGGCTCGCTGCAGGTCCTTCTCTTGCGTGCACTAGTCGTGGTCAACATGCTTGTCATTTTAGGTTCAGCCATCAAGTGAAATGCTAATCCTCCTCGCTCCATTGTCCTTAATCTGTGTTTAGATATCACATTTAAGACCAAGTCAGTTGGTTTCAAATAACAAAAAACTTGAGCTGCCAAATGAATAAGCCAATATTTACCGGATATCGATTAAAACCAACTAGATGTTGCTTTGCATGAGATACGAATTTCGGACATTCAGATTTAGAGTAGGGTAATGCCAAGGTTTTCCACATCAAGTAAGCTGGCATTAAGAATGACCAAATGTCGGGTTCAAATCACCTTCGCAGTTTCTCCAAGACAAGCATATCAAATAGGCGAAACATAGTAAAGCATGAATGGCATTGCTATGGCAGGGTTCCAAGTGTTAATCTCTTGCATAAGGAACAATGCATATAGGTTATAGATAATAACGGAAGTAAACTGCCAAAATTACCAACCAAGAACTCAGATTCCAACCTTCCCTAGGGTCCCCGCTGTTAATGTTGGATGTTCTAATAAGTGGTTCGCATGATCAATCCCTAGGAAAAATAACATTGACAAGTCAGGTCTACGATAATACAAAGACCAGACATGCACGCGAGCAATAACTATATAAGCTAAAGACGAGGTATAAGAGCAAGCAGATTGGAAATGCACATAGCATGATTATAAAAGCGAGTGTGAGAATAGCGGACACGAGAAAACAACTAGCGGCTAGTGGTGAGCTAATGACGTGGTATAAGAACAAGCAGATTGGAAATGCCCATAGCATGACTATAAAAGCGATGCGACAATAGCATGCGAGTACAAAAACGAGTTGGCAGCAAATGAATGGGTATAAGGCTATAAATATGTGGATGCACACGAGTGTCGGTAGAATGAACGAGGATGGTAGCGACCGGATAATGCTTTTGTACTGTACAATATTTAAACAGACTTCATGCGAAGCAACACATCAAGAAAGTTAACGGCATATGAGATATGCAAATAACTACACAAAACATGGCTAAAGAAACACCGCGATCTAACGGGCCAGCGTACTAACCAAGCTGCGGCGGGGTGGACGGGGGCGGCAACTTGCATTCCAGCGGCCGCGAACGCGGGAGACGATGAATCGACCCTGTTTCAGTAGAAGCGGGCGTTAGTGAAGCAGATCTGGTTGGCTGGCAAGGGATTCGGTGAAGTTGATACAGCCACTGCGCCGAGGTAGTCGGTGGCGAGGTCGGCGGTGAAGCAGATCCGTCGGTGGCGAGGTCGGCGGTGAAGCAGATCCGTCGGTGGCGAGGTCGGCGTTGAAGCAGATCCGTCGGTGACGAGGGCGGCGGGGGAGCGGATCAGGTGGGTGGACAGCCAACACGATCAAGGCTACGCTCGTGGAGGAGTATGCCGGCGGCGAAGCGGATCTAGTATCGTAGAGAGTCGAGCTTTGGCGTGTGAGAGTATTTTTGAGCTAATGGGGCGAATGGTTGGTGGGTGGGTGTGGGCCTGTGGGGAGGGTTCGGGATCTAGGCAAGATATTTCATTGTTACCGAATGAGCCCTCCATGGTCGGTGGGTTGTAGCTTCCGGACCAGGGTTAAAAGGGTAAAACTGGTCACGGGATTTTCGAATGGATGCGGCGGGATGATTTGGCGCGCGGCCGAAATTTTCAGTTTCAAGCTACGAGCGAACGACAAAAATAATGTTCTTCCCCGGGGAGCTCTCATTTCTTCCTCTTCTCTTTCTCTCTCGAGTCTCTCCCACTCCCCGGCTCCTCTCCCCCTTCTCTCCGGCGGCCTCGCCGGCCGGAGACGAGGCCGACTTCTCTCTGTATATTGTACACCCTCCGAACTAAATTAATTGATTCAACTTTCCTTAGACGTGTATGTATCTAGAGTAAAAACATGTGTGGATACATCCATATTTAGATAAGCAAAGTTGAGTCGGCTAATTTGGATCCGAGGGAGTTAGTGTTGTTGTAAGCTTAGATCCGAGTGTTTCCCATGAGCAGAATGGCGCAATGGAGTCGGGGATCTCGTCATCGGCTTCGGATCCGGCCTATGGTGAATCCGGCGGATCTTGCCGGCCAAACCCCGATCCGGTGCCATCAATGTGATGGCGCTAACGGTGAGGCTTGCTTTGGTCGGTGCTTCAGATCTGGCCAATGGGGAAGTCAAGCTGCTAAAGTTCACAAGCTCGGGGCATACGACGGCATCATCCGTCTTGCCCGTGCACATCTTGGCCTTTCAGCGGCCCTTCTCAGAGCCAATATGCCGTTGCTGAGGCCCTTCTTCTCCTTCGTCCTGGCGACTACCGGCGACACCGTCCCAAGTGGTGCGTGATGCGGGGTGGCCTTCGGTCACCTCCACACCAAGACCAACAAGTCCCCCAAGTGGACCGATGACACGAGCCCGAGCCAAGGCTCTACATGATGAGGTGAACTCGCTCCTCACTACCCTTGATCTTGGTACCCCTTTGGATGGATTGCTACCTCATGCCGACGTGCTATGTGTCATTAGGTACAAGGCGCATCAAGACCCCGGAGAGAAGGAGGCGCCAAGGTCAAGGGAGGGAGAGAAGCAGCTGGACATGGAGATGATCATGGAGCCGAAGCCGACGTCGCTCAAAGCGCTCCAAGGAAGATACGGACGCTGGCCGGTCCAGGACCCGGTCGGACCGGACCCACAACCGGGCTCCCCGGTCACAGGCCCGGTCAACCGGCCGCCAACCGGACCAGCTCCCTCGTACCGGACGACGACCGGACCCAGGACCGGAAACCTCGCAGTTTCCGGTTTCCGACCGGTCGACCGGACCCATGACCGGACAGCCCGGTCACAGGCCCGGTCGGACCGGACCCATGACCGGACAGCCCGGTCACAGGCCCGGTCGGACCGGATCCCAAACCGGACCTGACGAGAGTGCCCCACCAAACTGCCTTAACTTATCCTTTTGCGTACCTGTTCGCCCTTGCTGGCCATGTGTACCTATATAAGTAGCTGGAACCCCTCATTAGCTCTTTAGACTTGTTTTGAACTCAAACCTACCTTTGAGCTTAGTCTCCCTTGGGTATCATCCCTCTGTAATCAAGGCACCTTGGTTGTTGACTTAGATCTTGTTGAAGGAGATTCTAGTACTTGTTACTCTCTCTCCTTCCCCAAGCTCTTCCTCTCCAATCCCAATCTCTCTCCGGGAATTCTACCGCGTGTCTCTTCCTCGGAGATTCTATTGGCGTGGTCCATCGAGCCACGGAGGTAAGCATCGGGTGTATCGGGTTGGTGTGCGTGCGTGAGTCTCGGAGTTTCTCGTGCCCGTCGTGTTCTTCGTGTTCCTCGCGTTTTCCCATCTCATCCCTTGGTTTCGAGGTCAATCCGCAAGATCGGGCCACACACGGGGTCTTAGACCTCATCATATGGTATCAGCAGCTCTTGGTTACCGCGGATTTGACCCTCCACCCACCCGATTTCGTTCCTAGAAAATTTTCCAAAAAATCCCCAAAAATAGCCCCAAATTGCCTCTTGACCGATCTGTGATTTGGTTGCGTTTTGAGTGGTTTTGGTCCGTGGATTTGGTGTTGTTGTGCTTGATCTACTATTTCCCCAACTTTGAGCCTCCAATTCCATCGTTTCCCTTCGATTTGGTCGATTTGGTTTTGGTTTGGGGAAGAACAGGAGAGAGAAAACTCAAAATCGTGAAACCCGGTTTCGAGCCCGGTCAACCGGGCCACAGACCGGACGACCCGGCGCAGAACCCGGTCCGACCGGCCGGCCAACCGGACACGCCGGTCCAGGAGCCGGTCCAACCGGGCCCCAGACCGGGCGCATCTTCGCGCCCCTTCGACCTCGACATCCGGCGATCTCCACCACCACCACCACCACCACCACCATCGCAGGTATAACTTGCAGCTGTCACCTTGTAACCCCTCTTCCTTTTGCGATCTATCCCATTGAGCATTGCTTGTCTAGTGTTGCAAGACATTCCACGTGGCCCCGCATTGTGAGGTGTGTGTGTCGTGTTGAGTAAGGCATCCAAGCAAACACTCGAGTGGCAAGATAGCAAAAGCGAGGCTAACGCTAACATAGTGCGTGAAAAAGCCCCAAAAACACAAAAAGAGTGCGAGTAGCACCATACATCCATACATCCATACACCCATACGCCCATACATACAAAGTGTCCAAGTGCCACCAAAGATACAAACGAGTGCAAAGTGCCAACATATACAAAAGAGAAAAAGCTTTTAAGCAAAGAGAGATACGAGAAGAGAGGCCGCGTGCGAATCTAGTTGTCTCTTCCTTTGCAACCAAAGCTTTGCCTCTCCTTGTGTTAGTGTGACACCGAGCATCCGTACATACACTTTTCCGCTCATTTTTGGTTGCACTAACCCCGCTTATCTCGTGTGTGTGTTCCACAACTTTTTCCGTGTTTATAGTGATCTTCACATTGACATTTGGATTTTTGGACCTTACCCACTTTTAACAACATACTCGATCTTGGATTTGTCTTTTGGCTTTCCACAACACTCGCCTAACACCATATTTGCTAGCTTTTGCGTGTGGTTTTGCGTGTGTCCCCGATACACTTGATCTTGCTTTCGGCTTGGTGGATTGCCTCAATACTATCTTACCTTGGTAAGAGTGCGAGGTAGTCTCCTTCCACTAATATACACAACATAGTTCTTGTCTTTGCATCATGGATAGGAGTGGAGATGATGCAAGGGAGGGAGAAATCCTCCGCAACACCGAGAGGTTGGCTACTCAACACAACCTATGGACGCAACGACAAGAGTTCAAGGAGCAACTCACCCTCTTCGAAACACGCATCGATGAGCAATACGATGAAGTCGCACACAACTTCTCCGTTATGAACCAAGACTTGGCTCTCCTTCGCGAAGCTACGGACAACTTGAATGGCCAAATGGCGGCCAATGATGCGAACATGGAGCGGCGCATGGATAGCCTCGAGCGCGCCATCACCAACTTGGGTCGTCATCGCCGACACCGCTCTACTTCATCTTCATCAAGCTCGTCACAAGATTACTACTCTCATGGTCACCGTTCGTCCTCAAGCTCCTCCTCAAGGCATGAAGACCATCATCGACCGCATCGCTCACATGCTCGTCATGAAGACTCTCGCTCCAACTCTAGGCGAGGAGAAATCCATCGCCATGCTCGTCCACATGAACGTCCTCCACAAGATCGTCCTCAACCGGATGGCCATGCCCACCATGGGCGTGACGGCCACCCACATGACAACGTCTTCCACAACATGGAGCCACATGGAGATGCTCAAGGCCATGAACATCAAGACCAACCGAGGCGTGATTTTCGCAATCATCCTCACCATGACCAACGTGGAAGAGGAGAACCACCACATGAGCAAGATGAGAGGGCCATCTTTGGGCGTCGCCAACCACCTCGTCCAGATCTTCAACCACATCCTCACCGTGAACCAAGTGAAGCAAGTGTGCACCTCCAACACCAACCCAATGCTATGGTTGGCCGTAGAAGACCTCCTATTCCTCCTCAAGCCGCAAGAGATGAAGGTGCCCCTCCTCGTCGAAGAAACTTGGAGGATGAAGAGAACATGTTCGGAAGACTCAAGTTCACCATGCCAAAGTTCAAGGGTGAAGAAGATGCCGAGGCCTACCTCTCATGGGCACTCAAGGTCGACAAGATATTCCGCATCCACAACTACTCCGGTGCCAAGAAGGTGGCTATGGCGTCCCTTGAGTTCGAGGACTACGCAAACACTTGGTGGGAGCAAGTCCTCACTCTTCGAGAAGAAAAGGGTGAACCTCCAATTGCCACTTGGGAAGAAATGAAGAAAGAGATGCATGCTCGCTTTGTCCCCACGCACTACATGACCGACCTCTTCAACAAGCTCCAAAAGTTGAAGCAAGGAACCAAGACCGTCGAGGAGTTCTACAAGGAGATGGAGCTCACTATGATGCGAGCCAACATCCAAGAGTCCGATGACCAAACCATTGCTCGTTTCTTCAACGGCCTCAACTATCCCATCAAGCGAATTGTGGAGTTCCAACCTTACTCCAACATGGTTGAGTTGGTCCATCAAGCAACGAAGGCCGAGCGCCAAGTGATTGAGGACATCAAGTACTCCAAGGCCAAGACCTATTTCTCCTCCAAGCTCGCTACATCGACTCCTTCTACTACATCGACTCCTCATGCTACAAGTGCCAAGGCCGACGTGTCCTCTACAACATCCAAGAAACCGACTATCCAAAGTCGCATGAAGCAAGCGGTCTCCTCCACCGCCTCCTCTAAGGCATCCACGGGACCCTCTAGTGTCACTTGCTTCAAGTGTGGCACCCAAGGTCACAAGTCGTTTGAGTGCAAGAACACCAAGGTCATGATCACTATGGAGAATGGTGATATCGAGACGCTTGATGAGGATGAATATGAAGCCCTTGTGCAAGCCGCCGTGGAAAGTGAAGAAGCTTATGAGCAAGAATGTGGAGAAGATCCTCTCTTATGTGAGCATGACCCAAGTCCCTCACTTGTGGTCACAAGGGTGCTAACAACTCAACCTCAAGCTAGGGAAGAACAACGGTGCAACATCTTCCAAACCCGTGCCGGAATTGGTGGCAAGTCGATCAAGGTCATCATAGACGGTGGAAGTTGCCATAACCTTGCAAGCACCGAGTTGTGTGAGAAGCTCAACCTCCCTCTCCGCAAGCATCCTCACCCTTACCATATACAATGGTTGAGTGACAAGGGCAACGTCAAGATACAACATACCGTCACCGTCAATTTCAAGATTGGACCTTATGAGGATACTATTGAGTGTGACGTGGTACCCATGACGGTGTGCCACATGTTGCTTGGCTGCCCTTGGCAATATGACAAGAAGGCGATACATGATGGACTCTCAAACACATACACCTTCAAGGTCAACGACAAGAAGTTCGAGTTGCGCCCCATGACTCCTAGTCAAATCATCGCCGACAACGCGAAGGCTCTAGCGAGGGCACAACACCACGTCCACCATAGTGAGTTGAGAGGTGAGGGAGCGACCCACCAAATGGAGAGTGAGCGCCACAAGCCATACATGAGTGAGCGAAAGAGCGTCCTCCTAGCCACCAAAAGCGAGTGGAGAGAAGTGCAAGCAAACCCATCCACCATATTGCACTACGTCCTCATATGCAAGGGACCCTCATCGGCGACTAACGACTTAACCAACATTCCTTCGTCTTTGTTGTCTCTTTTGAAGGAGTTTCAAGACGTCTTCCCCGACGAGCTCCCTCATGGACTACCACCGCTTCGAGGAATCGAGCACCGCATCGACCTCATACCCGGCGCTCCGCTTCCAAACCGTGCCGCCTACCGCACCAACCTCGAAGAGATCAAAGAACTCTATACTTCCGATTCTTTCTTTGCTCCAATTTTTGAGAAATGCTCCATTGAACGAGGAGTGGATGATTTCTATTTGCATGATGGCTACTTGTTTAAAGCTAACAAGATTTGTATTCCCGAGTCTTCGCTTCGAAAATTGCTTTTGCAAGAGTCACATGGAGGTGGTCTCATGGGTCACTTCGGAAGAGAGAAGACATATGCCATGCTCTCGACCCACTACTATTGGCCAAGAATGTACCGCGACGTGGAACGCCTTTGCCGCCGGTGCACCACTTGCTTACAAGCTAAGTCTACCTCTAATCCCTATGGTCTTTATACGCCATTGCCTATACCTTATGCACCATGGACGGATATTAGCATGGATTTTGTACTAGGGTTGCCTCGCACCAAACATGGCCATGATTCAATCTTTGTGGTAGTGGATAGGTTCTCTAAGATGGCTCATTTCATACCTTGCCATAAGAGCGATGATGCTTCACACATTGCTTCATTGTTTTTCAGGGAAATTGTTCGCCTACATGGAGTACCGCAAAGCATTGTGTCGGATCGAGACGTCAAGTTCATGAGTTATCTTTGGAAGTCGCTCATGGCCAAGTTTGGAGTGAAGCTCTTATTCTCATCATCCTCGCACCCGCAAACGGACGGCCAAACGGAAGTGGTCAATCGAAGCCTCTCCACCCTTCTACGCATCCTCGTGAAGAAAAACTTGAAGTCGTGGGAGGAATGCATTCCACACGCGGAGTTCGCCTACAACCGCGCCAAGCACTCGACTACATCAAGGAGTCCCTTCATGGTCGTCTACGGGTTTGAGCCGCTCACGGCACTCGACATGCTCCCGCTCCCCCTTCATGAGCGGATCAACATGGACTTCGACAAGCGCACCGCCGCCGTCAAGAAACTTCATGAAGAGACAAGAGCAACAATCCAAGAACATGTGCTTCGTCAAGCTACAAGACTCAACGCCAAGAAGAAGGAACGCATCTTTGAGGAAGGCGACCTCGTTTGGATCCACCTCCGGAAGGAAAGATTCCCTCATGACCGCAATTCGAAGCTCAAGCCAAGAGGAGATGGTCCCTTCAAGGTCCTCAAACGCATCAACAACAACGCTTACGTCATCGACATCCCCACCTCCAAGTACTTGGTGAGCAACACGTTCAACGTGTCGGACTTATCGCCATATCATGAAGATGAAGAGGAGCAAGAGTCGAGGACGACTCTTTCCCAAGGGGGAGATGATGCGGGGTGGCCTTCGGTCACCTCCACACCAAGACCAACAAGTCCCCCAAGTGGACCGATGACACGAGCCCGAGCCAAGGCTCTACATGATGAGGTGAACTCGCTCCTCACTACCCTTGATCTTGGTACCCCTTTGGATGGATTGCTACCTCATGCCGACGTGCTATGTGTCATTAGGTACAAGGCGCATCAAGACCCCGGAGAGAAGGAGGCGCCAAGGTCAAGGGAGGGAGAGAAGCAGCTGGACATGGAGATGATCATGGAGCCGAAGCCGACGTCGCTCAAAGCGCTCCAAGGAAGAGACGGACGCTGGCCGGTCCAGGACCCGGTCGGACCGGACCCACAACCGGGCGCCCGGTCACGAGCCCGGTCAACCGGCCGCCAACCGGACCAGCTCCCTCGTACCGGACGACGACCGGACCCAGGACCGGAAACCTCGCAGTTTCCCGGTTTCCGACCGGTCGACCGGACCCATGACCGGACAGCCCGGTCACAGGCCCGGTCGGACCGGACCCATGACCGGACAGCCCGGTCACAGGCCCGGTCAGACCGGATCCCAAACCGGACCTGACGAGAGTGCCCCACCAAACTGCCTTAACTTATCCTTTTGCGTACCTGTTCGCCCTTGCTGGCCATGTGTACCTATATAAGTAGCTGGAACCCCTCATTAGCTCTTTAGACTTGTTTTGAACTCAAACCTACCTTTGAGCTTAGTCTCCCTTGGGTATCATCCCTCTGTAATCAAGGCACCTTGGTTGTTGACTTAGATCTTGTTGAAGGAGATTCTAGTACTTGTTACTCTCTCTCCTTCCCCAAGCTCTTCCTCTCCAATCCCAATCTCTCTCCGGGAATTCTACCGCGTGTCTCTTCCTCGGAGATTCTATTGGCGTGGTCCATCGAGCCACGGAGGTAAGCATCGGGTGTATCGGGTTGGTGTGCGTGCGTGAGTCTCGGAGTTTCTCGTGCCCGTCGTGTTCTTCGTGTTCCTCGCGTTTTCCCATCTCATCCCTTGGTTTCGAGGTCAATCCGCAAGATCGGGCCACACGCGGGGTCTTAGACCTCATCAGTGCGTCCCCGGCGACGGAGTTGCTGGAAAGGATGCGGAGCAGAGATCTGATGTGCGGTCGAGAAGGACTCGATTGATTTTCTTCTATATGTTTTGGGGTCCTTTTTGTAAAGTTGCAGGTTCTATTAGTTATTGTCTAGTACTTTTGGTCCTCTATGTAATTTTTTGGACTAGTTTCCATTGGCACCGATAAACTTGAATTTTGACAAGTTCACAGGGAAAAAAATTCCTTTGCACATATGGCCTATCATATATAAACATTCTTGAGATTTATACTATATGTAATGTGCCATGCATTAACCCTAAACCATATATATGTAACTAACCCTAGCTGATCAAACCCTACTTCATTAAAACAAATAACCCTAAACTATACGCATGCACTTTATGCGCAAAGGCGCGGGTGCCTCTAATAATGTGTGTGCGCACTCGATCGATGATCCCTAAACCTTATACAACCCAGAAACCCTAATCCCTAATCCCTAAACCCTAAACACCCTAAACACTAAACCCTATACCCTAAACCCTAACCCTAACCCTAAACCCTAATTAAACCCTATATATAGGCCAACGACACTTAATTGTGCATCAAGCAGGCCAGGGGTGCCTCGCCGTCCTCTAATTAAATTAAATGTGCCATGCATTAACCCTAAACCATATATATGTAACTAACCATAGCTAATCAACCCTACTTAATGAAAACACATAACCCTAAAGTATACTAGCTATAACCCGATCTAATAAAAACATGCTCTATATATAGCAGCTAGCTAGCAAACCTTAGATTAACACCAATTAATATATACATGGCCTATATCGATCATGTTGTATAACATATCCCTGAGATTCATTAATTATTTATATAATTATCGTGATAAATTAATTAACTCTAATTTTGACAAGTTCTCTCGAATGAAAACACATTTGATTAAGTTGCCTCATAATATATATATATATATATAATTAGTGTGCATGCATGTCCTACCATGCATTCGTGCATATATTTTAATGTATATTTGAACATATTCTTGGGGATTTCAATCTCTCTCTCTCGATCATCTATATATCGTTGGTGGCCAAAAAACACACATATATATGCATGCAATTTATGCGTAAAAGCGCGGGTGCCTCTAATAATGTGTGTGTGCACTCGATCGATGATCCCTAAACCTTAAACAACCCTAAAACCTTAAATCTATAATCCCTAATCCCTAAACCTAAACACCCTAAACACTAAACCCTAAACCCTAGACCCTAAACCCTAACCCTAACCCTAACCCTAACCCTAAACCCTAGCTAACCCTAAACCCTAATTAAACCCTATGTATAGGCCAACGACACTTAATTGTGCATCGAGCAGGCCAGGGGTGCCTCTCGCGGTCCTCTAATTAAATTAAATGTGCCAAGCATTAACCCTAAACCATATATATGTAACTAACCCTAGCTAATCAACCCTACTGAATTAAAACACATAACCCTAAACTATACTAGCTAGCTATAACCCGATCTAATAAAAACATGCTCTATATATAGCAGCTAGCTAGCAAACCATAGATTAACACCAATTAAAATATACATGGCCTATATCGATCATGTTGTATAACATATCCCTGAGATTCATTAATTAATTATATAATTATCGTGATAAATTAATTAACTTGAATTTTGACAAGTTCTCTCGAATGAAAACACATTTGATTAAGTTGCCTCATAATATATATATATAATTAGTGTGCATGCATGGCCTACAATGCATTCGTGCATATATTTTAATGTATATTTGAACATATTCTTGGGGATTTCAATCTCTCTCTCGATCATCTATATATCGTTGGTGGCCCAAAAACACACATATATACGCATGCACTTTATGCGTAAAGGCGCGGGTGCCTCGATCTAATAATGTTTGTGCGCACTCGATCGATGATCCCTAAACCTTAAACAACCCTAAAACCCTAAATCCCTAATCCCTAAACCCTAAACCCTAAACACCCTAAACACTAAACCCTAGACCCTAGACCCTAAACCCTAACCCTAACCCTAACCCTCTGCCCTAGCTAACCCTAAACCCTAATTAAACCCTATGTATAGGCCAACGACACTTAATTGTGCATCGAGCAGCCCAGGGGTGCCTCACGGTCCTCTATTTAAATTAATTAAATGCGCCATGCATTAACCCTAAACCATATATATGTAACTAACCCTAGCTAATCAACCCTACTTAATTAAAACACATAACCCTAAACTATACTAGATATAACCCGATCTAATAAAAACATGCTCTATATATAACAGCTAGCTAGCAAACCGTAGATTAACACCAATTAAAATATACATGGCCTATATCGATCATGTTGTATAACATATCCCCGAGATTCATTAATTAATTATATAATTATCGTGATAAATTAATTAACTTGAATTTTGACAAGTTCTCTCGAATGAAAACACATTTGATTAAGTTGCCTCATAATATATATATAATTAGTGTGCATGCATGGCCTACAATGCATTCGTGCATATATTTTAATGTATATTTGAACATATATATTCTTGGGGATTTCAATCTCTCTCTCTCTCTCTCGATCATCTATATATCGTTGGTGGCCCAAAAAACACACATATATACGCATGCACTTTATGCGTAAAGGCGCGCGCGGGTGCCTCTAATAATGTGTGTGCGCACTCGATCGATGATCCCTAAACCTTAAACAACCCCTAAAACCTTAAATCCCTAATCCCTAATAATCCCTACACTACTAGGAAAAGGCTTACCGCCGGCACATTGAAAAGGCTTACCGCCGGCATTTTCGTATTCGCCGACGATCACCTCGCCGGTGGTAAGCCCTTACCGCCGGCACATTGCAAACCGCCGGGGGTAACCCAGATTACCGCCGGCACCTCAGCCAACTCGCCAGGGGTATTATTTACCGCCGGCGCTTTCCAAACCGCCGGGGGTATTAAGTTACCGCCGGCAAACAGCCCTATGCGCCAGCGGTATGTATTTTAGGATTTAAAAAAAACTAACGTGAAATCACAAAACCTTCAGAATAAAAACAAATTCACTCTTCATTTGATCCCTGTGACCATGGAACAACAGTTCATTCAGTAGTGCAAGCACTGCAAGCAAGAGCACAACAGCTGTTGTGTACTAGTGCAAGGACTAGTACATCATCAGTCTCCAAATACTGAAACAAGATACAGATTACTGCACAGGAACTATACTCTTGATACTCTTGCTCCAAATATTCATAAATATATTGAAACAAGATACATATTACTGCTCCAGATTACTCCAAGTATACTCGCAAATATTGATCCAAGTACTCCTACCAATCGAGCCACATGCATCGCACCACGTGTACCTGATATTGAAAGCTTCCTTCACGAAATAGCCTCTTTGCACATCATCTCAAATTATAGCACCTCTTTGCAGCTGCAAATACACACAAAGACATCATTTTATTGTGTAAGAAACCATCACAGAGTTATTACTACTGAATAGTACTCCATCACTAGGAAAGGAACGGAGTACTCCGTCACGAAAATATTCCTAATGCAATATCGGTTGCATACTAGTTGACGAGAAAAATGTGGAGCATTGACATTAAATAGCATATCGGTTGCAAGTTGAAAATTGCATAACACTTGGACCTAGTCTCGTGTAATTCAGTTAGTGCTAGTTTGCGGCAGGGCAGGGAGACGACGGCGAAGATTATACCTACTTTGGAGTGTTTACTGAAACTTTAAGCTAATTCAAGTGGGAAATGGTTTAAGTGTGCAGACAAAATTACTGCATTTGAATCCCTACTTATCTTAGGTGTGATACAGTGAAACAAACAGCTATGTGTTGTGAGCAGTAATACTTGCGCCCATATTGCCGAGAAAATGAAAATGACTATAACAGAAAGAATGAACATTTGAATACTGTGAGCGCTGGTGGAAAGTGGGTGTACACATATTGCTATTTTAACCATTGATAGTACCATCGAGCAAACAAAATGACCAGAAATATTTTCTACGACAAGTGGTCAAGGTATTGAGGACCTTCCGGCCACGGACGAGCCCCTCGGTACCGTCCATAGAGATGGTGCGCACGACGTTCTTCCTACAAGTATTTTCACAAACAATTAGCCTTGTGCTGCTTTTTGGGTTCAGATTTGGGAAGTCATGCATAATTTTACTCCATTGTTCTGCAGTGAGCATCTGACATCGGTTTACTTGGTGCCATCCATTTTAGTTTCATATAAAAATGGGACGGCATGTTTTCCCTTTTTCGGTACAAGTTTATATTCATAGTTACCTGTGGTTGAAATGACGTAGCCCTACCCAAGGTCGACACTACATCAAGACCGACAAGCCCTCCTCGTGGCCCAATGACACGGGCTCGAGTCAAAGCGCTACATGATAAGGTGAACTCACTCCTCACTACCCTTGATCTCAATACCCCATTGGATGGGCTGCTACCTCAGGCCGATATGCTTTGTGTTATCAGATATGAACCTCGAGAGATGAACTAAGAAGAAACTTGAGCTTTGCTCTTACCCCTATGGGAAACCCTAGATCTATGATCTTGTATCCACCCGGGCTCCTTATCGACGCGTGATGATCTCTTTGGTGACTTCTACCGTTTGTTGATCTTTTGCTTGCACTTCTACCTTGGTCTTTTGCTTGCACTTCTATCAACCTTCCGGTCTTTTCACCCTTCTAGATCTCGCGTGTTTCGATTTGTCGATCTCTTTGCGGGACTTCTACCGGAAGGTCTTTTCTCGCAACCTCTATCGAGTAGGTGTATCGGGCCTACGAGGAAAAACCGGTTTGTGTGCGTGTGTGAGTTGTATCCCCACGAATTCCCCTCCGTGTTCGTCGTGTTCATCGTGTTCATCCACCTCCCCCACGAAATCCACCCAAATCCGTGAAGATCGGGCACATCCACGGGCTTAGCCCTTATCATATGGTATCAGCAGCTCTTGGGTTGCCACGGATTTGACCCCCACATCACCAATTTCGCCCAAAAAAATTTCCCAAAAAATAGCCCCAAATTGGCCTTGGATCGATCTCTCGATTTGTTGAGTTATTTGTGGTTTTGTTCCAATAGAAACTTGTCTTTGGTGTTGATCTACTATTCCCCCAACTTCTCCCACCAGTTTGTGCCAATTTTCCCATGAAATCGAAGATTTTCGGGTCAGTTTTCCGCCAAATCGACGAACAGCGAGCTGAGGCCGGCACTCGCCGCCCCAAAATCGCCGGCATCGACGGTCAGGCCGGCACTGCCGCCGCCCAAACGCCGGCACTGCCGCCGGCCCCGAAATTTTTCACACTTTCTTCGTTTTCGTTTTGGCACTTCCCATTTGTGTTTGGTCTTCGGTTTTGAGTGCCATTTCAGCTACCACAAGCTTCCGCAACATCGACAACGACGATGGCACCCCGAGGATTCAAGCGGTTCCTTTGACACCTTCACCACCATAGCAAGTTCAAGATCGTCGGCCACCGTCATCAAGTGGTATAACTTGCTCCTAACTTGTCGCCCTAGCCTCTTTTGCGTATCTTTCCTGTCGAGAGTGGCTTTCTAGTGTTGCGAAGCATTGCGCAAGCGTCCCGACCGTGAGGGTGTGCGTGTGTTGAGCAAAGCTTCGAAGCAAGCTCGTGTGAAAAGATAAGCAAAAGAAGTGTCACATACTTACATAGATAGTAGTATCCTTACATAGTGAGAAAAAGAAAAATACAAAAAGAGAAAAGAAAAAGTGTGTGAGTGACACCTATACACAAAAGAGTCCAAAGCTTTTAAGCAAAAGAGAGAAAAGAGAAGAGAGGCGTCTTGCGCAAATCTTGTTGCTTCTCAATTTTGCAACCAAGCCACGGTCTCTCTTGTGTTGGCGTGACACCGAGCTAGTAGTCTTCGTTAGGACCATTTTGTTCTTGCTCATTTTCCAAGTCGCGCTAACCCCATTTTGTCCCACGCGTGTGTTCCTCCTTGTGTATGCCTTTTGTGATCACCGCCTTTGACTTGTGACTTTTGGATCTTACCCACTTTTGACAATAGACTTTTCGTTTGGTTCTTCCATTTGGCTTTCCACATCCATACCTAACACCATATAGAGTTTTTGTTTTGTGTGTGTAACCGGTTGTTCCTCAACTTGATACACTCTTTCGATTTTGGTTTGCAAGTTTTGACATTCTTGGTAGTCTTTCCTAACCACCCACCACATAGTTCTTGTTTTAGTTGTAACCATGTCTAGTGGAGAAGGGAACCAACTACCGATGACGCGGCACCAACATTGGATAGCTACTCAAGCCGTCCATGCCAAGCTAAATCAATTTGAAGCCATGCTCAAGGATACCAATGTCCGCTATGAAGAAAGAGCTCAAGTGCAAAGGAATGACCTCAACAATCAAGTGCAAGACCTCAATGAGAAGATTGAAACTCAAGGCAATGAGTTGAAGGCAACACTTGCCATACAAGGTCAAGAAACAAGGGAAATGAAGACGGCGTTGGACAATATCCTCCACACACTCAATCGCCAAGAAGAGAGAAGACACCACTCAAGGTCTTCGCGCTCCCATAGCTCAAGGTCAAGAGCTCCTACACCATCTCGCCATGATTCTAATGAAGACCCACGCCACCATAATGTGGATGTTCAAGTGCTTCACCAACAAGCTCAAGAAGCGGAACAAGCTCGCCTTCGACTTGTCCATGAACGTCAACGCCTTGAAGAAGAGCGCCTTCACCAAGAGAACCTCAATGCTCAATTCCAACAAGAGCAAGAACGCCTTCGCCATGATCAAGAGCTAGTTCGAGCAAGGGAACAAGAGCGCCTCCGCAATGAACAACAAGCACTTGAAGAACAAGAGCGGCAACGACAAGCACAAGAAGCTCAAGCTAGAAGACAACGCCTTCTTGAAGAGGAAGAAAGGCAAGCGCACCAAGAGCGCCAAATCATCAATGTTGTTCGTCCTCAACGCCCTCAAGGTCAAGATAATCGCCGCCATCATGATGATCGACCTCATGCAAGAAGACCACCTCCAAGGGCAAGACATGAAGAATCAAGTCATCACCAAGCATCAAGTGAAGAAAGTGTGATGCCTCGACACCACCACAACAATGATGATCAAGATGAAGGTCATGGAAGACCACCTCCTCGTCAACAACATAGCAACAACAATCGAGATGCTCAAGGTCCACAATCTCAACCTCAACCACACCAAGACCATGGTGAAGAAAGACCACCGCCTAGACGCAATGACCGTAATGAGGAAGAAATCTTTGGGAAGCTCAAGTTCACCATGCCCAAGTTCCAAGGAGAGGAAGACCCCGACGCATACTTGTCTTGGGTCCTCAAGGTTGACAAGATATTCCGCATCCACAACTTCTCCGAAGCAAAGAAAGTAGCTATGGCATCACTTGAGTTTGAGGGATTGATACGTCTCCAACGTATCGATAATTTCTTGTGTTCCATGCCACATTATTGATGTTATCTACATGTTATATGCACACTTTATGTCATATTCGTGCATTTTCTGGAACTAACCTATTAACAAGATGCCGAAGTGCCGGTTCTCGTTTTCTGCTGTTTTTGGTTTCGAAATCCTAGTAACGAAATATTCTCGGAATCGGACGAAATCAACGCCAAAGATCTTAGAATCCCGGAAGCATCCGGAACACACGAGAGGGACCGGAGGGGGGCACAGGCCCACCACACCATACCCTGGCGCGGCCTAGGGGGGGCCCGCGCCCCCCTAGGGTTTGGCCAGCCCTTCGACCCTCTGACGCCGCCTCTCCGCCTATATAAAGCCCCTGGATCAGAAAACCCCGACGCGTTCGACGAAACCCACGAAAACCTTCCAGAGCCGCCGCCATCGCGAAGCCAAGATCTGGGGGACAGGAGTCTCTGTTCCGGCACCCTGCCGGAGCGGGGAAGTGCCCCCGGAAGGCTTCTCCATCAACACCGCTGCCATCTCCACCGCCATCTTCATCACCGCTGCTGCTCCCATGAGGAGGGAGTAGTTCTCCATCGAGGCTCGGGGCTGTACCGGTAGCTATGTGGTTCATCTCTCTCCTATGTGTTTCAATACAATAATCTCATGAGCTGCCTTACATGATTGAGATTCATATGATGATGCTTGTAATCTAGATGTCATTATGCTAGTCAAGTGAGTTTTACTTATGTGATCTCCGGAGACTCCTAGTCCCACGTGTGTAAAGGTGACGAGTGTGTGCACCGTGTGGGTCTCTTAGGCCATATTTCACAGAATACTTACTCAATGTTGAATGGCATAGTGAGGTGCTTATTTATATCCCTTTATGATTGCAGCATGTTTTGTATCACAATTTATCTATGTGCTACTCTAGTGATTTGTTATTAAAGTAGTTTATTCCTCCTGCATGTGTGCAAAGGTGACGATGCGTGCACCGTGTTAGTACTTGGTTTATGCTATGATCATGATCTCTTGTAGATTGCGAAGTTAACTATTGCTATGATAATATTGATGTGATCTATTCCTCCTACATATGCATGAAGGTGACGAGTGTGCATGCTATGCTAGTACTTGGTTTAGTCTCGTTGATCTATCTTACACTTAAGGTTACTAAAACATGAGCATTATTGTGGAGCTTGTTAACTCCGGCATTGAGGGTTCGTGTAATCCTACGCAATGTGTTCATCATCCAACAAAAGTGTAGAGTATGCATTTATCTATTCTGTTATGTGATCAATGTTGAGAGTGTCCACTAGTGAAAGTGTAATCCCTAGGCCTTGTTCCTAAATACTGCTGAGTTACTACTGCTTGTTTACTTGTTTCTTTGCGTTACTACTGCTGCGTTACTACTGCTAAATTACTACTGCTTGTTTACTCGTCCTGGGCAAAGCACTTTTCCGGTGTCGTTGCCGTTGCTACTGCTTATTCATACCACCTGTATTTCACTATCTCTTCGCCGAACTAGTGCACCTATTAGGTGTGTTGGGGACACAAGAGACTTCTTGCTTTGTGGTTGCGGGGTTGCATGAGAGGGATATCTTTGACCTCTTCCTCCCCGAGTTCGATAAACCTTGGGTATCCACTTAAGGGAAACTTGCTGCTGTTCTACAAACCTCTGCTCTTGGAGGCCCAACACTGTCTACAAGAATAGAAGCTCCCGTAGACATCAAGCACTTTTCTGGCGCCGTTGCCGGGGAGGAAAGGTAAAAGGCTCTCATACTACGGTCCCAGGTAAAGTATTTTTCTGGCGCCGTCGTGTGTGTGCTCGAAGCTATTTCCTTAGATCCTGCAATTGCATCTTGTTGTTTCTTGTTTACACTAGTTTGGCATAATGTACAAGAGTGAGCTTCTTATTCTATTTCCTGATTTAAAACATGGATTGTTTGATGCGAAAATTAAAAAACCTATGAAATCTTATTTGCATGCTTGGTAGTAATATTAGTATGAACGCTTTGAACACCATTGTTGATAATGATATAGAAAGTTCTAAGCTTGGGGAAGCTGGTTTTCATGATATTCTTAGTCCCCCAAGCATTGAGGAGAAAATTTTCTTTGATGATACTTTGCCTCCTATTTATGATGATAATGATAGTAGTCTTTTGGTACCACCTGTTATGGAGGATAAATTTGATTATGATTACAATATGCCTCCTACACTTGATGAAAATAATAATGATAGCTACTTTGTTGAATTTGCTCCTACTACAATTAATAAGAATAACTATGCTTATGTGGAGAGTAATAATTTTATGCATGAGACTCATGATAAGAATGCTTTATGTGATAGTTATATTGTTGAGTTTGCTCATGTTGCTACTGAAAGTTATTATGAGAGAGGAAAATATGGTTGTAGAAATTTTCATGTTACTAAAATGCCTCTCTATGTGCTGAAATTTTTGAAGCTACACTTGTTTTATCTTCCTATGCTTGTTACTTTGCTCTTCATGAACTTGTTTATTTACAAGATTCCTATGCATAGGAAGCATGTTAGACTTAAATGTGTTTTGAATTTGCCTCTTGATGCTCTCTTTTGCTTCAAATACTATTTCTTGCGAGTGCATCATTAAAGCTGCTGAGCCCATCTTAATGGCTAAAAAGAAAGAACTTCTTGGGAGATAACCCATGTGTTATTTTGCTACAGTACTTTGTTTTATATTTGTGTCTTGGAAGTTGTTTACTACTGTAGCAACCTCTCCTTATCTTAGTTTTGTGTTTTGTTGTGCCAAGTAAAGTCTTTGATAGTAAAGTAAGTACTAGATTTGGATTACTGCGCAGAAACAGATTTCTTTGCTGTCACGAATCTGGGTCTAATTCTCTGTAGGTAACTCAGAAAATTATGCCAATTTACGTGAGTGATCCTCAGATATGTACGCAACTTTCATTCAATTTGAGCATTTTCATTTGAGCAAGTCTGGTGGCCTAATAAAATCCATCTTTACGGACTGTTCTGTTTTGACAGATTCTGCCTTTTATTTCGCATTGCCTCTTTTGCTATGTTGGATGAATTTCTTTGATCCATTAATGTCCAGTAGCTTTATGCAATGTCCAGAAGTGTTAAGAATGATTGTGTCACCTCTGAATATGTTAATTTTTATTGTCCACTAACCCTCTAATGAGTTGTTTCGAGTTTGGTGTGGAGGAAGTTTTCAAGGGTCAAGAGAGGAGGATGATATACTACGATCAAGAAGAGTGAAAAGTCTAAGCTTGGGGATGCCCCGGTGGTTAATCCCTGCATATATCAAGAAGACTCAAGCGTCTAAGCTTGGGGATGCCCAAGGCATCCCCTTCTTCATCGACAAATTATCAGGTTCCTCCCCTGAAACTATATTTTTATTCGGCCACATCTTATGTGCTTTTACTTGGAGCGTCTGTTTGTTTGTTTCTATTTTTGTTTGTGTTTGAATAAATTGGATTACATCATGCTTGTGTGGGAGAGCGACACGCTCCGCTGGTTCATATGAACACATGTGTTCTTAGCTCATAATATTCATGGCGAAGTTTCCTCTTCGTTAAATTGTTATATGGTTGGAATTGGAAAATGATACATGTAGTAATTGCTATAATGTCTTGGGTAATGTGATACTTGGCAATTGTTGTGCTCATGTTTAAGCTCTTGCATCACATACTTTGCACCTATTAGTGAAGAATACATAGAGCATGCTAAAATTTGGTTTGCATAATTGGTCTCTCTAAAGTCTAGATAATTTCTAGTATTGAGTTTTGAACAACAAGGAAGACGGTGTAGAGTCTTATAATGTTTACAATATGTCTTTTATGTGAGTTTTGCTGCACCGTTCATCCTTGTGTTTGTTTCAAATAACCTTGCTAGCCTAAACCTTGTATCGAGAGGGAATACTTCTCATGCATCCAAATACTTGAGCCAACCACTATGCCATTTGTGTCCACCATACCTACCTACTACATGGTATTTCCCGCCATTCCAAAGTAAATTGCTTGAGTGCTACCTTTAAACAATTCAAAATTTATCACCTCTGATTTGTGTCAATGTTTTATAGCTCATGAGGAAGTATGTGGTGTTTATCTTTCAATCTTGTTGGGCAACTTTCACCAATGGACTAGTGGCTTCATCCGCTTATCCAATAATTTTGCAAAAAGAGCTGGCAATGGGATTCCCGAGTCCCAAATTAATTAACCAAAAATAGACACTCCTCCATGGTATGTGATTGTTGGACGGCACCCGAAGGATTCGATTAGCCATGGCTTGTGTAAGCAAAGGTTGGGAGGAGTGTCATCATAATAAAACTAAAATAAAAGGGCACTCCTTCATGGTATGAGATTGTTGGCAGGCACCCGAGGATTCGGTTAGCCATGGTTTGTGAAAGAAAGGTTGGAAGGAGTACCATCCAAAAATAAAATAAAATGGGAGCCGCTCTTTGAAGGTTTGTCCGGCAAGGGGTTAGAGTACCCGCTACCATTCGTTGACAACAACATACACCTCTCAAAACTTTACTTTTATGCTCTCTTTATGTTTTCAAAATAAAAGCTCTAGCACAAATATAGCAATCGATGCTTTCCTCTTTGAAGGACCATTCTTTTACTTTCATTGTTGAGTCAGTTCACCTATTTCTCTCCATCTCAAGAAGCAAACACTTGGGTGAACTGTGCATTGATTCTTACATATTTGCATATTGCATTTGTTATATTGCTTTGCATTGACAATTACCCATGAGATATACATGTTATAAGTTGAAAGCAACCGCTGAAACTTCATCTTCCTTTGTGTTGCTTCAATACCTATACTTTGAATTATTACTTTATGAGTTAACTCTTATGCAAGACTTATTGATGCTTGTCTTGAAGTGCTATTCATGAAAAGTCTTTGCTTTATGATTCAGTTGTTTACCCATGTCATATACATTGTTTTGATCGCTGCATTCACTACATATGCCTTACAAATAGTATGATCAAGTTTATGATGGCATGTCACTCCAGAAATTATCTTTGTTATCGTTTTACCTGCTCGGGACGAGCAGAACTAAGCTTGGGGATGCTGATACGTCTCCAACTTATCGATAATTTCTTGTGTTCCATGCCACATTATTGATGTTATCTACATGTTATATGCACACTTTATGTCATATTCGTGCATTTTCTGGAACTAACCTATTAACAAGATGCCGAAGTGCCAGTTCTCGTTTTCTCGCTGTTTTTGGTTTCGGAAATCCTAGTAACGAAATATTCTCGGAATCGGACGAAATCAACGCCAAAGATCTTAGAATCCCCGGAAGCATCCGGAACACACGAGAGGGACCGGAGGGGGGCACGGGCCCACCACACCATACCCTGGCGCGGCCTAGGGGGCCCGCGCCCCCTAGGGTTTGGCCAGCCCTTCGACCCTCTGACGCCGCCTCTCCGCCTATATAAAGCCCCTGGATCAGAAAACCCCGACGCGTTCGACGAAACCCACGAAAACCTTCCAGAGCCGCCGCCATCGCGAAGCCAAGATCTGGGGGACAGGAGTCTCTGTTCCGGCACCCCGCCGGAGCGGGGAAGTGCCCCCGGAAGGCTTCTCCATCAACACCGCTGCCATCTCCACCGCCATCTTCATCACCGCTGCTGCTCCCATGAGGAGGGAGTAGTTCTCCATCGAGGCTCGGGGCTGTACCGGTAGCTATGTGGTTCATCTCTCTCCTATGTGTTTCAATACAATAATCTCATGAGCTGCCTTACATGATTGAGATTCATATGATGATGCTTGTAATCTAGATGTCATTATGCTAGTCAAGTGAGTTTTACTTATGTGATCTCCGGAGACTCCTAGTCCCACGTGTGTAAAGGTGACAGTGTGTGCACCGTGTGGGTCTCTTAGGCCATATTTCACAGAATACTTACTCAATGTTGAATGGCATAGTGAGGTGCTTATTTATATCCCTTTATGATTGCAGCATGTTTTGTATCACAATTTATCTATGTGCTACTCTAGTGATTTGTTATTAAAGTAGTTTATTCCTCCTGCATGTGTGCAAAGGTGACAGTGCGTGCACCGTGTTAGTACTTGGTTTATGCTATGATCATGATCTCTTGTAGATTGCGAAGTTAACTATTGCTATGATAATATTGATGTGATCTATTCCTCCTACATATGCATGAAGGTGACGAGTGTGCATGCTATGCTAGTACTTGGTTTAGTCCGTTGATCTATCTTACACTTAAGGTTACTAAAACATGAGCATTATTGTGGAGCTTGTTAACTCCGGCATTGAGGGTTCGTGTAATCCTACGCAATGTGTTCATCATCCAACAAAAGTGTAGAGTATGCATTTATCTATTCCGTTATGTGATCAATGTTGAGAGTGTCCACTAGTGAAAGTGTAATCCCTAGGCCTTGTTCCTAAATACTCGCTGAGTTACTACTTGCTTGTTTACTTGTTTCTATGCGTTACTACTGCTGTGTTACTACTGCTACATTACTACTGCTTGTTTACTGTCCTGGGCAAAGCACTTTTCCGGTGTCGTTGCCGTTGCTACTACTTATTCATACCACCTGTATTTCACTATCTCTTCGCCGAACTAGTGCACCTATTAGGTGTGTTGGGGACACAAGAGACTTCTTGCTTTGTGGTTGCGGGGTTGCATGAGAGGGATATCTTTGACCTCTTCCTCCCCGAGTTCGATAAACCTTGGGTATCCACTTAAGGGAAACTTGCTGCTGTTCTACAAACCTCTGCTCTTGGAGGCCCAACACTGTCTACAAGAATAGAAGCTCCCGTAGACATCAGGGATATGCAAATGTTTGGTGGGAAGAAGTGAACAAGAAGCGTGACAAGGAAGACTTAGAGCCCATTGACACATGGGAAGAGATGAAAGAAGTCATGCACAAACGCTTTGTGCCCACCCACCACAAGCGTGACCTCTTCAACAAGCTTACTCAACTCAAGCAAAGCTTCAAGTCCGTTGAGGAGTACTACAAGGAGATGCACATGACCATGATGAGTGCCAATGTGGATGAGCGAGAAGAGCAAACAATGGCAAGATTCTTGAATGGATTGAACATTCCCGTCAAGAGGATAGTGGAGTTCTTGCCTTATACCAACATGGTTGAGTTGCTTCACCAAGCTACAAGAGCCGAGCGCCAAGTGCGAGAAGACATAGCAAGTGCAAAA
>NC_061508.1:39650479-39689771 GCF_022539505.1 Lolium rigidum
GGGTTTAGGGTTAGTGATGAGGACATCTCTATGATAGATACAACCAATACTCCTACAACCACATCTCAGGTACATTCGTTACTAGGAATCCTTCCTGATATATATGAGAATATGATGCTGCCTAAATCAAATGTATTTATATTATTTAGGAATGGATCTAGCATGGACGTCAAGCTTTGGATTAGGAACGTGCATGGAGATGGCGGCAGAACTGCAAGGATTCGGGATGGCGTTGCAAGCGAGGATTTCAGAACATTGAAGCCACCATAGTGAAGCAACGATGCTTGGATGAATTATACAAGTTACTCCATCATAAAATTCGTCCAAAGAGTTATTTGTGGTCTCTGCGTCACCTTATTTAATGGGCCGAGCCCATGTATTTTCGGATTAGGTATTTTAGGGGATTTTAAGAGGCCATATAAGTGGAGGAAGGCCCATTTAGGGGTGTTTTTGGCCAACCCTAGCTGGTTGGACGAAAATCCCTTGACTTCCCCATATATATCCCTCTATAGCCGTCATTAGAACTTGGATTTTGATTAGACTAAAAGTTAGCCATTGCTGCAACTCTCGTGTACTTCTTTTGAGGCCAACGCCCAGAACAAGACCGACTATTCGGAATCCCACCTTTTTCAATAAAGCTTTCATCTCTATTCGCAATATTCTGATTGCATCTTTAGTTCTTACTTGTTCTCGATTTCAGGTAGGAATTAAGACCCTTGCTAGTCGGTCGATCGTGCTCCCGCAAGATCAGTAACTCCCGAAGATTGTCCTAGCGATTGCATTGGCGCACGAGCTTTGCACGTGTAGTCGGATCGTCAAGCACGAACTCCACCAACAAATCGAATTATCCTCATCTCATCGAAAGATCGGCCACCTTTGCCCTATCAAGTGGTATCGGATTTCGAGGTTGCTCGGTGAGATTTACGGTTTCCTAGTGTAGATTTGTTTTTACCTATAACCCGAGAAAAGCCCCACAAAAGAAGTTAGATTAGATCATCCAGTCCCATAGCCCCTGCCAAGCCATTGCATGATCTTTTCAGTTTTTGCTTTTTGAGTCTTCGTACGCAATCGTCGTGTCGCGTCTTTGGTCTTAGCGTCTAGAGTCGTTAGAGTTTCGAGTTCGGTCATAGTAGTCGCGTCGCCGTCGCACCATCTCCGTTTGCGATCCTCACCATATCACCGCCACCATACACTTCCGCCACATCTGCCATCAACTCTTTGTTGTTCCCCTTTGATTCCCATCATAGTAGGATCTTTCTTGATCTTCGTTTCAGAGTTTTTTCGGGTTTTAGATCCGTTTTCTTGGTCAATTTCGCGTTTTCCGTCGGAATTCTGATAGCAGTCTAGCTGCAAAGAAAAAAAAAATCGAAAAAAAAGAAATTTCTGGGCGCCCGACCATAGAGACCTCTATTGTCTAGCGCCAAGGGGGTAGATTCTGCAAAAAAAAAAAAAAAAAAAAAAAAAAAATCGGAATTTTTTTTTTCTGGGCGCCCGACCATAGAGACCTCTATGGTCTAGCGCCAAGGGTAGATTCCGCAAAAAAAAAAAATCCGAAAAAAAAAAATAATCTGGGCGCCCTACCATAGAGACCTCTAGGGTCAAGCGCCAAGATTGAGTCCAAAAAAAAAATACAGGCGCCTTACCATAGGTTCCTCTATTCTCCGAGTGCCGGTTCGCTGCCTCTTGTATCTTGTGCCGCGTCGTGATCTCGTTGGTGATTTAGGCTCGCGTCTCTAATACGATCTAGCCTAGGACCGGCACGGTACCTTCGTTGAGCGTTTACTCAATTTGCATCGCGGATTTGATTACTTGTGCCACCATATCACTATACTTTGCCTTCCCGAGCTCCACGGATATCTCCACGTGCACTCGTGTCGACCCCTGGTAATCGCTTTGGCAATCTTTGGAGAAGCCGATCTTTGCTTGGTTGCCATATCGCCTTCCTCCTGTTTGGTAAGAACTTGTAAGAGCTTTGTAGTTTGCTTGACGAATTGCGCGTGAACCACCATATTCCGTAGTTTGTAGGCATATACATTTGTGCTTTTTGGGTACTAACCATGACAGGAATTGAGGACCAAGCCATCGACCCGAGTACCATGACGACTACGGAGCTGCATGTGCAACCATTTACGAGGAGATCATGATCAGGTTATATCTTTACCAGTTTATGAGGGTAGATATAATACAGATGCTTATTTTGATTGGGAGTTTGAGGTTGGCAATATTTTTGGATACCATGATTTTAATGAACATGAGAAAGTAAGAATTGTCGCCCAAACTTTTATTGATCTTGCTTCCGTTTGGTGGGACTGGAATTATAAAGAAAATGTTGATAATACACCAACTACTTGGGTAGATTTAAAATCTGTTTTGAGACGTAAATTTGTGCCTCTTTCTCATCAACGTGAACTGCTCCGCAAACTTGAACGATTAGAACAAGGTAGTAATACTGTTCATGTTTACTATCGAGAATTTAAATTTTACATGTACCGTTGTGATATAAAGGAATTTGAGGAAAGTACTAGAAACATGTTTTTCAACGGCTTGAACCCCGATATTAAGGTTATGTTTAAGTATATTCCTCGTTCTACTATTGGTATATATGTTCGAGCTTGTGCTTTTGAGAAACACATACGAGAGAAAACGTTGGACCATTCCAACTCCTTCAAGTCATGCACCCTAGCATCGGTTGTTTCTTCCAACGTTCCACGCATGAATATTGTTGTGCGAGTCGCCCAGCCACAGACTTGTGACACGTCGCTGCGAACATCTTCTACATTGGAGTCACAAGGTAACAATAAAGGTACTGATTTTGTCCTTCCACTTGTGACTGATGAACACCATGATGATCTACATATGTCATGTGATGATTTGTCTATTGAGTTGATTGAGGATAGAGTTGTTGCTTTGAAACAATCTCATGATCAAACAATGGAGATGCTTCCTAGTTTTGTTAATCCACTTGAAATTGGTCAATACCATGTTGATATTAATATACCATGTGTTGAGTTCATCGATGATTTGGCCACACCGCCTATATTAGAGGATCATACTACTGAATTGCAAGTACCATGTGATCATACCACTCGAGATTGATGTTCGTTGCGAGCGCAATTAGTCCTGTTTTCAATTCTTCTTTGACAATGTGTGCGTCCACTGAAATTATTAGTGCTGAATTGGATTCTTCTATTGATTTCAGTACACCCATCGAATTGCATGCTACAATACCAAATGAATTACATGCTAAGAGAGATTTTTGGTTGGGTGTACCAATTGATCACTTTAATCTGTCTTGGAATATGAGTGCACTCCCTGAAATTGTAATTGATATGACTAGCAATCTTTTGGTTGACACACCTACAGATTTGTGTGTACCATGTGCTGTTTTTCGTTCCTCTATTGATATGAGTGTACCAACGGAGACTTTTGTTTCCAAGGATTACCATGTGTTAGGAAATTGTGGAACTGATATACCAACTATGTTGAGTACACCTACTGTACAAGTTAATTCTTCCATATCTATGAGTGTACAAACTGAAATTCTTGCTCCTGATAATGCACCTTGTGATTTGAAAGATGACTCTAGTATGGATCATATAAGACTGGTTATGAACAATGAAGTGTTGGCTAAGATTTCTCATGCTAATTCTTTGTTTTCTGTTGTGATGGATCCACCTATATCTTTGTCACATGCTAGAAATAAAATTGATGAACTTCCTTGTTTAAAGAGTGTCTACGCCCCCGGTGTTACTTTTAATTTGATTGGGGAGTATGTCAGCACCAATGTTTTTATGGTACATAGGATTTGCATCATGTGTGATGATTATTATAGTTCCAATAAAACTGAATTTGTATATATGCTTTCTCATTTTGATATGACCTCCAATGTTGGTATTCATTCTATGCCAAATAATTTGCCGCAAAATTGTTTAATTCAACATGACGTGGCTAGTAAATTTGAGACCTTACGTTTTGGGTTACCAACTTTGGGATGGTTTAATGATGAGCATTATAATTTGAAAGGAGTTAATATGTGCTTCACTTATATCTGCAAATTGAGTTGTGATAAATGTTTAATGGGGACTAATAAGCTTCTACGCTACTACAATATTGGAATATGTACAAACTTAAATGGGAAACATGAGAGATCTATTAAAACGGATGACATATACATATACCATGCATATACCTTGTCTCTTTTGTTAGCATGTTTACAGAATAAACATCGCCGAGGACTGGCTTTTCTTTCAAGAAAGGGAGGATGATGAGGACATGATTACCTGCGATTTGAAGGCATATCTTGGTGAAAAAGATGAGACTACGTCGAGGACGACTTCAATTCAAGTAGGGGAGGATGATGAGGACATCTCTACGATAGATACAACCAATACTCCTACAACCACATCTCGAGTACATTCGTTACTAGGAATCCTTCCCGATATATATGAGAATATGATGCTGCCTAAATCAAATGTATTTATATTATTTAGGAATGGATCTAGCATGGACGTCAAGCTTTGGATTAGGAACGTGCATGGAGATGGCAGCGGACACCGCAAGGATTCGGGATGGCGTTGCAAGCGAGGATTTCGGAACATTGAAGCCACCATAGTGAAGCAACGATGCTTGGATGAATTATACAAGTTACTCCATCATAAAATTCGTTCAAAGAGTTATTTGTGGTCGTTGCGTCACCTTATTTAATGGGCCAGGCCCATGTATTTTCGGATTAGGTATTTTAGGGGATTTTAAGAGGCCATATAAGTGGAGGAAGGCCCATTTAGGGGTGTTTTTGGCCAACCCTAGCTGGTTGGACGAAAATCCCTTGACTTCCCCCATATATATCCCTCTATAGCCGTCATTAGAACTTGGATTTTGATTAGACTAAAAGTTAGCCATTGCTGCAACTCTCGTGTACTTCTTTTGAGGCCAACGCCCAGAACAAGACCGACTATTCGGAATCCCACCTTTTTCAATAAAGCTTTCATCTCTATTCGCAATATTCTGATTGCATCTTTTGATGTAGCCCGACCTACGGTCTTCGCTTCATCATGTGCTTCAACGACAAGAACCACACTTAAGGCCGAGGTCACGGAGGCATGGAAGAGAAGAAGGAAGAAGAGCGCCCGAGGTCGCCAAGAAGAGACGGCGCATGAAGCACGATCGCTCGGATTATCCGCTCCACTAAGGCCTGGACAATCCGCCCCCTATGTGTCCAAGTCAATTCGGGCCAAGTCCCATGTACCCCCCTGTATGCCTAAACTACCCCTCCCTAGTGGCTCCCTATATATAGGCTCCCACCTCCCCTTCATTAAAGAAGGAATGAACTTGAGAGAATTAGGCTCATGCCTCCACCATCCCTTTGGGATTAGGGAAACCCCTCCTTAGATTTACCCAAATCTATTGTACAAGGCACTCCTTATATGATTAGTCTCTCACACTCGTGATTCAACCACCGGTCTCTCACTCGTGTGATTCTACCGATCGTATACCGATCTTCCTCTCGGGGATTCTACCGCGTGTCTCTCTCTTGAGAGATTCTATCGGGATAGTGGTTCGGGCTATCGGGAGTAAACCGAATTGTATCGGGTTGGTGTGCGTTCGCGTGTGTTCATCGTGTTCTTCGCCGTGTTCTTCGTGTTCTTCCTCTCCCCCGCCTTTCCCTCGGTCAATTCGTGAGATCGGGCAACCCACGTGGCCTTAGGCCGCATCATATAGTATCAGAGCAAAGGTTGCCACGAATTTGACCCTCGAATCTCTCCAATTTCGCCCAAAAATTTTCCCAAAAAATTGCACCAAAAAATAGCTCGAAATTTGATCTCCGGATTTGTTGCGTTTTTTGAGGTTTTGATCCATTGATTTCATGTCTTTGGTGCTGATCTACAAATCCCCATCTTTTTGCTAGTCCAATTTCATCAATTTCGTGCAGATCTGAGGAGTTTCCGAGCTCCTTTCCGTCCCTGTTCTTGTGCTGTTCTTCGCGGGGACAAAATCCAAGTTCTTGCTCCTCGGGTCAACGCGCGCAAGGCCGACCCAATCTCCACCTACCGCCGCGCCTCATTACCCGCCAGCAGCAGCTTGGCCGCCGCTCCCGCCGTGGCCCCGCCCACCACGCAGCTCAAGCGCTGCTCGTCCATCTCTGATTTGCCCGCGCCGCCGAGCTTCCGCCTCACCACGTTCCCCATCGCACCACTCTAGCACGCGCACAGCTCCCGCCGTCTTCCCCGCTCGCCCGCGTGAGCCACCAGCAGGCCACCACCGCGCGTCCGCCCGCAGCAGGCCAAGCTCCGCGCACAAGCCGGCTCCGCTCGCCTTGGCCCAGCCGCCTGGCCCACCTCCACGCCGCCAATTCCGCCCGCTTCCGCAGCTCGCTTGGCCGCTCAGCACCGCGACCGCCCGCACCGCTCGCTGCTCCTTGCCGCTGCTCCCCTGGCTGCGCACGCGTCCTGCTCCCAGGCTGACCGGAGCCTCCGCTCGATCTCACCCGCGCGGCATCACCTCCCCTGACTCACCGTCCACGCCTAGCAGCAGCACCCGGTTGAAACCGGACCCAAACCGGGTAGCAACCGGGAAAAACTGCTCGGACCGGAGCGAAACCGGGCGGCAACCGGATGGTCCGGCCAGGAATCCGGTTGACCGGGTTCTGGACCAGTTTCGTCCAATTTTGACTCCACTTTTTGCCCCAAATTTTGACAACTTTCCGGAGCCCGTTTGACTCCAAATTTTAACAGCATCCCCCAAATACTTCACATAGCCCATCTCTAATTTTTGACGATTTTTGGAACATATTTTTTGACCGCTCGTTTTGACCCAACTTTTCGGGCATTGACTTAATTTGCTCGGTTTCCGTTTTGGAGTGCATCGGTTGTCTATTCCGCTTCCGCGCCTACATCAACACCGCGACGACACCGTTGGCACCCCGGATTCCGGCGCAACTTCGCCACCATCATCGACACCCCTTCGTTATCGCAAGTTCGTGTGCTTGACACCGCCTAACCTTTTCATCTAGGTATAACTTGCACCCCTTACCCCTTGTAGCCCCGTTTCTTTCTTTGCGTATCTATCCCATTGAGAGTGGCTTTTCGAGCGTTGTGAAGCATTGCACAAGTGTCACGACCGTGAGAGAGTGTGTGTGCGTTGTGTTGAGCGAAGCTCCGAAGCAAGCTCGGTGAGAAAGATACACAAAAGAAGAAAAAGTGTGACATATACATAGAGAAAAATAAAGCTTCTAAGCATAGAAAAAAAAGTGAAAAAAAGAGAAAAAAAAATAGAAAAAAAGTGTGTGTGCCACCGATACAAAGGAGTCCAAAGCTTCTAAGCGCAAAGAGAGAAAGAGAAGAGTGGCATTTGTGCAAATCTTGTTACTTCCCTCTTATGCAACCGAGCTACGGTCTCTCTTGTGTTGGCGTGACATCGAGCATATAGTCTTCGTTAGGACCATCTTTATCACTTGCTCACTTCCTTGGTCGCGCTAACCCCATTGTTCTCCTTTGTGTGTGTTTCCGTGTTTCCTTGACATAGATCACCACTTTTGACATTTGACTTTGGATCTTACCCACATTTGACAATAGACTTTTCCGTTGATCTTTTTCGTTTGCTATCCACCCCTTACCCACCACATATAGTGTTTCTTAGCCTTTTGCGTGTGCTTTGAGTGTGTGTGTGAGTAACCCCGATACATTTCGACTTTGCTCTTGACTTGAACCATTTTTCCGATACTTTCTTGATAGGTGAGATACTTGTGTAGCTTTCCTTCCACCACATACATATACACCTTCCTAGTGAGATATATACATGATGACCCCACAAGAGCAAGCCGAGATGAGAGCATACTTCGCCGAGCTAGATGCTCGAGAGGCCAAAATGACCCTCCAAGACAAAGCCGAGTGCAAATCCTACTTCAAACACCTTGAGAGCAAGAGTGATACACACCATGAGTCGAGTGAGGATGTTTCGATTTCTAACAACTTAACCTCTACTCCGCTTGTGTTGTCTTCCTCTTTGCTAGGTTGCTCGGACATCGACGACGCCATTGCCATGGAGATGAGGGACTCCACTATATGTGAGATGAGCGACTCCACTATATGTGAGATGAGCGACTCCACTATATGTGAGATGAGTGACTCCACTATATGTGAGCTTGATGAGTGCCTCCACTTCGAGAGCATGAGTGATACACCAAGTGAGATGAGAGTGGTAGTTGATAGGTCATGTGAGGCCATTTTCAATTCTAACATCTTACCCTCTACCTCTAGTGTGTTTTCTTGTGTCTCACTAGGTGCCATGGATGACGAGACGCCGATCATGGAAAAGATGTACATGGTGCATGAAGATGATGATATCACACCATGCTTGAGTGAAGATGAACATGGAGGCCACATCGAGCCTACCTCTTCCACAACACCTACCTCATATGAGCGGGACTACAAAGGTACCTATATGGGTGTTGATGATGCCATGATCCCACTAGTGGACATGATAATTTGTGAGTGCTTGCATGAGTTGGATGATCCTATTGCTATGTCATATGCTTCTTTCACTTTCCCTTGTGATACTTGTGCCATTGTTGATCATGTGGAAGTAGTTGCTTGTGACACTTTGACCATGCCATGCTATGAGTGTTTCGATTTCTATCCTATTGCTTGCAATATGTCGAACAATTTCTCTTTCCCATGTATTGCTTGCAATGTTGATAATGATGCTTGTGTTGTGACAACCTTGCCGAACAATTGCTCTTTCCCTAGGTTTGTCGACAACAATGATCAAATGTTGAACATGTTTTGTGCTACATGCTTGCAATATTCTCCCATTAATGCAACCAAAATGATGAACAATTTCTCTTTCCAATGCTTGGCTTGCAATAGTGTTAATATGCTTGTGAATGAGATTGCCCCCATAGCTCTCTCACATTTTGGAGACTTTGCATATATCCATGTTGATCATGTTCCCATGTTTACTCCGCATATTCACCATATCTATTATGATGCTTTGCTTAACGCTAATGGTGATGTGCAAAAGAGATGGACCATCATGATGGATGATGTGTTCATATACCATGCACACACGTTGTTCTTGTTGTCTAACATGTGTGTAGGTACCCAAACTCCAATGTCAACCTCGATTGAGCACGAGTTGACAAAAAGAGCTCTTGAGAGCATGATACAAGTGAGCTCCAATGAGTGGTTTTGCCCGCACACTTCAACTACACAAGATCTCTCAATGAGAGCACACCGAGCACTTTGATAAGGTGACCTCCTTCTACTTGCGCCCTCTTCCTAAATCCATTGAAATTTGGCTACGCTTTGATTGCTCCTTTGCTTTTCTTGTGCTATTGATAGGGCTCTTGACAAGTGAAGGGACATTCAAGCGTTGGTGTCATCTACCTCCTCTACACATTCATGAAGACTCATCGTCGAGGACGACTCTTTTTCAAGTGGGGGAGATGATGTAGCCCGACCTACGGTCTTCGCTTCATCATGTGCTTCAACGACAAGAACCACACTTAAGGCCGAGGTCACGGAGGCATGGAAGAGAAGAAGGAAGAAGAGCGCCCGAGGTCGCCAAGAAGAGACGGCGCATGAAGCACGACTGCTCGGATTATCCGCCCCACTAAGGCCGGACAATCCGCCCACCCTATGTGTCCAAGTCAATTCGGGCCAAGTCCCATGTACCCCCTTGTATGCCTAAACTACCCCTCCTTAGTGGCTCCCTATATATAGGCTCCCACCTCCCCCTTCATTAAAGAAGGAATGAACTTGAGAGAATTAGGCTCATGCCTCCACCATCCCTTTGGGATTAGGGAAACCCCCTCCTTAGATTTACCCAAATCTATTGTACAAGGCACTCCTTATATGATTAGTCTCTCACACTCGTGATTCAACCACCGGTCTCTCACTCGTGTGATTCTACCGATCGTATACCGATCTTCCTCTCGGGGATTCTACCGCGTGTCTCTCTCTTGAGAGATTCTATCGGGATAGTGGTTCGGGCTATCGGGAGTAAACCGAATTGTATCGGGTTGGTGTGCGTTCGCGTGTGTTCATCGTGTTCTTCGCCGTGTTCTTCGTGTTCTTCCTCTCCCCCGCCTTTCCCTCGGTCAATTCGTGAGATCGGGCAACCCACGTGGCCTTAGGCCGCATCATCTTTAGTTCTTACTTGTTCTCGATTTCAGGTAGGAATTAAGACCCTTGCTGGTCAGGCTGATCGTGCTCCCGCAAGATCAGTAACTCCCGGAGATTGTCCAAGCGATTGCATTGGCGCACGAGCTTTGCACGTGTAGTCGGATCGTCAAGCACGAACTCCACCAACAAATCGAATTATCCTCATCTCATCGAAAGATCGGCCACCTTTGCCATATCAGTTAGGGTTAGGGTTAGGGTTAGGGTTAGGGTTTAGGGTCTAGGGTTTAGGGTCTAGGGTTTAGGGTTTAGGGTTAGCTAGGGTTTAGGGTTAGGGTTAGGGTTAGGGTTAGGGCTAGGGTTAGGGTTAGGGTTAGGGTTAGGGTTAGGGTTAGGGTTAGGGTTAGGGTTAGGGTTAGGGTTAGGGTTTAGGGTTTAGGGTTTAGTGTTTAGGATGTTTAGGGTTTAGGGATTAGGGATTATTAGGGATTAGGGATTTAAGGTTTTAGGGGTTGTTTAAGGTTTAGGGATCATCGATCGAGTGCGCACACACATTATTAGAGGCACCCGCGCGCGCCTTTACGCATAAAGTGCATGCGTATATATGTGTGTTTTTTGGGCCACCAATAACGATATATAGATGATCGAGAGAGAGAGATCTAGATTGAAATCCCCAAGAATATATATGTTCAAATATACATTAAAATATATGCACGAATGCATTGTAGGCAATGCATGCACACTAATTATATATATATTATGAGGCAACTTAATCAAATGTGTTTTCATTCGAGAGAACTTGTCAAAATTCAAGTTAATTAATTTATCACGATAATTATATAATTAATTAATGAATCTCAGGGATATGTTATACAACATGATCGATATAGGCCATGTATATTTTAATTTGTGTTAATCTACGGTTTGCTAGCTAGCTGCTACATATAGAGCATGTTTTTATTAGATCGGGTTATAGTTAGCTAGTATAGTTTAGGGTTATGTGTTTTCATTAAGTAGGGTCGATTAGCTATGGTTAGTTACATATATATGGTTTAGGGTTAATGCATGGCACATTTAATTTAATTAGAGGACCGCGAGGCACCCCGGCTCGCTTGATGCACAATTAAGTGTCGTTGGCCTATATATAGGGTTTAATTAGGGTTTAGGGTTAGGGTTAGGGTTTAGGGTATAGGGTTTAGTGTTTAGGGTGTTTAGGGTTTAGGGATTAGGGATTAGGGTTTCGGGGTTGTATAAGGTTTAGGGATCATCGATCGAGTGCGCACACACATTATTAGAGGCACCGCGCCTTTGCGCATAAAGTGCATGCGTATAGTTTAGGGTTATTTGTTTTAATTAAGTAGGGTTTGATCAGCTAGGGTTAGTTACATATATATGGTTTAGGGTTAATGCATGGCACATTACATATAGTTTAAATCTCAAGAATGTTTATACATGATAGGCCATATGTGCAAAGGAATTTTTTTCCTTGTGAACTTGTCAAAATTCAAGTTTATCAGTGCCAATGGAAACTAGTCCAAAAAATTACATAGAGGACCAAAAGTACTAGACAATAACTAATAGAACCTGCAACTTTACAAAAAGGACCCCAAAACATATAGAAGAAAATCAATCAAGTCCTTCTCGACCGCACATCAGATCTCTGCTCCGCATCCTTTCCAGCAACTCCGTCGCCGGGGACGCACCACTTGGGACGGTGTCGCCGGTAGTCGCCAGGACGAAGGAGAAGAAGGGCCTCGAGCAACGGCATATTGGCTGCGAGAAGGGCCGCCGAAAGGCCAAGATGTGCACGGGCAAGACGGATGACGCCGTCGTATGCCCCGAGCTTGTGAACTTTAGCGACTTGACTTCCCCATTGGCCGGATCCGAAGCACCGACCAAAGCAAGCCTCACCGTTAGCGCCATCACATTGATGGCACCAGATCGGGGTTTGGCCGGCAAGATCCGCCGGATTCACCATAGGCCGGATCCGAAGCCGATGACGAGATCCCCGACTCCATTGCGCCATTCTGCTCATGGGAAACACTCGGATCTAAGCTTACAACAACACTAACTCCCTCGGATCCAAATTAGCCGACTCAACTTTGCTTATCTAAATATGGATGTATCCACACATGTTTTTACTCTAGATACATACACGTCTAAGGAAAGTTGAATCAATTAATTTAGTTCGGAGGGTGTACAATATACAGAGAGAAGTCGGCCTCGTCTCCGGCCGGCGAGGCCGCCGGAGAGAAGGGGGAGAGGAGCCGGGGGAGTGGGAGAGACTCGAGAGAGAAAGAGAAGAGGAAGAAATGAGAGCTCCCTGGGGAAGAACATTATTTTTTTCGTTCTGCTCGTAGCTTGAAACTGAAAATTTCGGCCGCGCGCCAAATCATCCCGCCGCATCCATTCGAAAATCCCGTGACCAGTTTTACCCTTTTAACCCTGGTCCGGAAGCTACAACCCACCGACCATGGAGGGCTCATTCGGTAACAATGAAATATCTTGCCTAGATCCCGAACCCTCCCCACGGGCCCACACCCACCCACCAACCATTCGCCCCATTAGCTCAAAAATACTCTCACACGCCAAAGCTCGACTCTCTACGGTACTAGATCCGCTCGCCGCCGGCATACTCCTCCACGAGCGTAGCCTTGATCGTGTTGGCTGTCCACCCACCGATCCGCTCCCCGCCGCCCTCGTCATCGACGGATCCGCTTCACCGCCGACCTCGCCACCGACGGATCCGCTTCACCGCCGACCTCGCCACCGACGGATCCGCTTCACCGCCGACCTCGCCACCGACTACCTCGGCGCAGCGGGCTGTATCAACTTCACCGAATCCCTTGCCGGCCAACCAGATCCGCTTCACTAACGCCCGCTTCTCTCGAAACAGGGTCGATTCATCGTCTCCCGCGTTCGCCGCCGCCGGAATGCAAGTTGCCGCCCCCGTCCACCCCGCCGCAGCTTGGTTAGTACGCTGGCCCGTTAGATCGCGGTGTTTCTTTAGCCATGTTTTGTGTAGTTATTTGCGGATCTCATATGCCGTTAACTTTCTTGATGTGTTGCTTCGCATGAAGTTTGTTTAAATATTGTACAAGTACAAAAGCATTATCCGTCGCTACCATCCTGTTCATTCTACTGACACCTGTGTGCATCCACATATTTATAGCCTTATACCCATTCATTTGCTGCCAACCTGTTTTTGTACTGCATGCTATTGTCGCACTGCTTTTATAGTCATGCTATGGGCATTTCCAATCTGCTTGTTCTTATACCACGTCATTAGCTCACCGCTAGCTGCTAGCTGTTTTCTCGTGTCTGCTATTCTCACACTTCTTTTATAATCATGCTATGTGCATTTCCAATCTGCTTTCTATTATACCTCGTCTTTAGCTTATATAGTTATTGCTTGCGTGCATGTCCGGTCTTTGTATTATCGTAGACCGACTTGTCAATGTTATTTTTCCTAGGGATTGATCATGCGAACCACTTATTAGAACATCCAACATTAACAGCGGGGACGCTAGGGAAGGTTGGAATCTGAGTTCTTGGTTGGTAATTTTGGCGGTTTACTTCCGTTATTATTCGTAACCTATATGCATTGTTCCTTATGCAAGAGATTAACACTTGGAACCCTGCCATAGCAATGCCATTCATGCTTTACTATGTTTCGCCTATTTGATATGCTTGTCTTGGAGAAACTGCGAAGGTGATTTGAACCTCGACATTTGGTCATTCTTAATGCCGAGTTTACTTTATGTGGAAAACCTTGGCATTACCCTACTCTAAATACGAATGTCTGAAATTCGTATCTCATGCAAAGCAACATCTAGTTGGTTTTAATCTGATATCTGGTAAATATTGGCTTATTCATTTGGCAGCTCAAGTTTTTTGTTATTTGAAACCAGATGACTTGGTCTTAAATGTGATATCTAAACACGAGATTAAGGACAATGGAGCAGGAGGATTAGCATTTCACTTGATGGCTGAACCTAAAATGACAGGCATGTTGACCACGACTAGTGCACGCAAGAGAAGGACCTGCAGCGAGCCAGTATGTGCTTAGTACATGCATCTTATCTTATCTTGTGCTTATTTCTGCTCTACATTGCGTAATACATGTTTGAATAGTTAATTGTTGTAACTATGTTTGCAATGTTACCAGAATGCAGTTTTAATGAAGCAGTCATCATTAGAAGATAGTCGCCAAAAAAGGATCCGTAGCGACCTCGTGCAACATTATGATGTAAGTTTGTGCTTAGTACAAGTTCCATACATTGTCTTATTTATGCAACTTGTTATTATCTTATATCTACATTGCATAATAAATGTTTGCATAGTTCATCGTTTAACTCTTTTTGCATTATTATCGAATGCGGTTGTGATGAAGCAATCTTCATTAGAAGTGAGGCCCACAAAAACTTCGATATTTCTTCCGATGCATCTTCTCATAGCCGTCAACCTAGACCATTGCTTTCATCAAACAAGTAAATATCTCAAGGCCGTACTTTATAAAAGACATGGTATTGCTCGCTTTAAGATCCGTAGGCGATATGTTGACAAAGAGTACACAAGATTCAATCAAGGCAATTGCCAAATGTCAACGTGTTATTGATGATGCTAATAGAAGTCCTCAATGATTCTATGTAATTTTTTTATTTGGGCACATGAATTGCCTTGTAATTTTCCTACTTGTTTTATTTGTGTATGTAATTGTGTGTATCATTGATATCAGATTTTAGGCTCATGAAATTTAATGCAAATTGACTAGTCAAACAAGTAGGGCACTACAACAGATTGGGCCGGCCCACTTACAGTAGTGTGGGACCCACTTTCATTTTGGGCCGGCCCACTTCTTTAGTAGGCCGGCCCGGTTACACGATAGTGGGATCCACATGCTTATTGGGCCGGCCCACTATCTTGTTGGGCCGACCCATTTGCTATATGGTGGTCCCACATGGTAAATGGGCCGGCCCTTTAATAGGAAGGTGGGACCCACATGTGTTTTTGGCCCGGCCCACTATCTTGTTGGGCCGGCCCACTTGCTATATGGTGGACCCCACATACTAAATGGGCCGACCTTTTAACTGGAAAGTGGGACCCACCTGTGTTTTTGGCCCGGCCCACTATCTTGTTGGGCCGGCCCACTTGCTATATGGTGGACCCCACATACTAAATGGGCCGGCCTTTTAACGGGAAGGTGGGACCCACCTGTGCTTTTGGCCCGACCCACTATCTTGTTGGGCCGGCCCACTTGCTATATGGTGGACCCCACACACCAAATGGGCTGGCCCTTTAACAGGAAAGTGGGACCCACCTATGTTTTTGGCCCGGCCCACTATCTTGTTGGGCCGGCCCACTTGCTATATGGTGGACCCCACATACTAAATGGGCCGACCCTTTAACTGGAAAGTGGGACCCACTCGTGTTTTTGGCCCGGCCCACTTGCTATACGGTGGACCCCACACACTAAATGGGCCGGCCCTTTAACAGAAAGTGGGACCCACCTGTGTTTTGGCCCGCCCACTTGCTTCTTAGGCCGGCCCGATAGCCGTAAGGTGGACCCCACATGTTAAATGGGCCGGCCCATTTAAGTTTTGACCAGATCAACCTTAGAGGTTAGGCCCGGCCCACGTAACTAATGGACCGGCCCGGCTATATAGTTGACCGGTCAAACTATGTCAGCCGGCCCGGCCCGCTTAAGACGTGGCGGGCCTCGTGTGGGCCTACCATCTACCACGGGGTTTCGCCGGTTAACGCCGTTAACGCGCCGGCTAACGGCGTCCGCCACGTGTCGGCTTGCATGACGTCAGCAGTCAACGGGCTCCCGGAAACACTTGCGCAACGGTCCGATTTTCCGTGGCGGAAGGGCGCCCAAGCGCGACGGACCGAAAAAAACGTCGTTGGACTTTGCCTGACGCAGTTTCCACAACAGAACCCATATCATCGGGTTAGGCCCATAGGCGACGAAAAATACCCCTTAACGGACGATTTTGAGACGTTGTCTATCAGAACTTTTCTTGTAGTGACCTCAATGACCCCTACATCATCATATGCCTATGGACTCCGATGCTACAAGTGCAAGCAACAAGGCCACCTTCCACGGGAATGTCCCAATCTCCTATGTGATGTGTGCAAGGCCAAGGGTCACATGGCGTGGCAATGCACAACGCCAAGCGCCGACATGCTCCACTTCGATGAGCTACAAGCCCAAGCCACCAAGAAGCCTATGGCGCTCACACTTCAAGATAAGGACCGACAAGGCCAACTCAAGGGTGAAGTTGATACGAGCCTAGCTCTCAACGACACTATGGAGCTACCGCTTGAGCACGACTTGGGAGGCGATGGAGTTGAGAAGGGTGAGCATGGGATTCTCCCTTCACCATTGGAGGCGCATGGAGATGAGAAAATCGAGCCTACTCCTATATGCTTGATTGATGAGTTGGTACCAATCCCATGTGAGCATGAGAGCCACTTAGCCCACTTGAGTGCTAGCGATAGTGAGTTGAGTGACTTCCACCCCATATGTGAGATTGAGTGCTTCCATTTGGAGGACATGTGTGAGACACTGATGACCCACAAGTATAGGGGGTGTATCGTAGTACTTTCGATAAATAAGAGTGTCGAACCCAACGAGGAGCAGAAGGTGTTGACAAGCAGTTTCGATGAAGGATTCACTGTAAATGCTCACGTGACAAGTATTCGGGGGTTTTGATGTAACGAGATGAATAAAGTACAAGTAAGTAAAATGCGAGAGAAATAATTGCAGCGAGTGGCCCAATCCTTTTTAGCACAAAGGACAAGCCGGTTTGTTTACTTATAATGACCAAACGTTCTCGAGGACACACGGGATTTTAGTCTAGTGCTTTCGCTACATACAGCTGATTAATCTTCGTGTTGTGTGGGTGAACCTATGCTAATGTACCGCCCTTCCTAGGACTAATACATACTTGTGATTATACCCCTTGCAAGCATCCGCAACTACAAGAAAGTAATTAATATAAATCTAACCACAGCCTTAAACTCGAGATCCCGTGATCCCTCCCGCATCGATATACCAACGGGGGTTTAGGTTTCTGTCACTCCGGCAACCCCGCAATTGGCAAACGAGTACAAGATGCATTCCCCTAGGCCCATAAATGGTGAAGTGTCGTCTAGTCGACGTTCACACGACACCACTAGAAGAATAACACCACAACTTAAATATCATAACATTGAATATTACTCAACCATAATTCACTACTAACATTTAGACTTCACCCATGCCCTCAAGAACTAAACGAACTACTCACGAGACATCATATGGAACATGATCAGAGGTGATATGATGATGAATAACAATCTGAACATAAACCTTGGTTCAATGGTTTCACTCAATAGCATCAATAACAAGTAGAAACCAATACCGGGAGAGTTTTCCCTATCAAACAATCAAGATCAAACCCAAATTGCTACAGCGGTGACGATGTCCAGCGGTGGAGATGGCGGTGATGATGGTGGAGATGATGATGATGGTGATGGAGATGATGTCCAGCTCGATGACGGTGACGATGGCGTCGATTTCCCCTCCGGGAGGGAATTTCCCCGGCGGATTCCCGCCCGCCGGAGAGCTCTTTTCTCTCTCGGTGTTCTCCGCCCCGCAGGCGGGCTGTAACCCTTCGTGAGGATTCCTCTGTGGCTTAGGTCTTCGGGACGAAGGGTTTCGCGAAGAAAAGGAGGCGAAAGGGGCTGTGGGGGCCCCACACCACATGGTGGCCCCACACCACATGGTGGCGCGGCCAGGCCATGGGCCGCGCCGCCTATGGTGTGGGCCCACCTTGGGTACAGCTGGCTCCCCCTTCTGGCTTCCTTCGTCATCTGGAAAAATAGGATTTTTGGTAAAATTTCCTTCCACAGTTGATCTTCCGAAATATTGCATCCTGACGGTGCTTTTTCCAGCAGAATCCCGGCTCCGGTGCGCGATCTCCAAATAATCATGAAACATGCAAAATAGATGAAATAACATAAGTATTGTGTCCCAATATGAAATATATCAACGAATAACAAGCAAATTATGATATAAAATAGTGATGCAAATTGGACGTATCAACTCCCCCAAGCTTAGACTTCGCTTGTCCCCAAGCGAAACTGAACTCGGTAAACAGGACCACATGTTTATGGAGTGAAGAGTCGATAAATAAAATACGGACAAGAAGCATCATATTCATTCACACAAGACATTATAATAAACAACTTCCTCATATAACTCAGCTTGAAACAAGTATAAGGTAATCACAAATAAAGGTGCATAAGAAATCATAATTGGTGATGGCAAACTTTGTTCTTGGTCAGAGAACGAGTTAACGATTATACTTATCTATTGAGCAAGCGCTCTCATATTAAAAGCTTATGATAAACTTGCATACTCAATCATATTAATCATTGATGACTTTCAAAGCTATATTCATTCAAGTAAAACTTGTACTAAACAAGAAAGAGTAAAGACATGATGAAGCAAATCACAATATAATAGTTTGATCACAACAACTCAAATGCTTGCTTGAGATGGAGGGAAATAGGTTTACCGACTCAACATGAAGTAAAAGACATGCCCTTCGCAGAGGGAAGCAGTGATTAAATCATGTGCTAGAGCTTTTTCAGTTTTGAAATCATATAAAGAGAATAAAAGTAAAGTTTTGAGAGGTGTTTGTCGTTGTCAACGATCGGTAGCGGGTACTCTAACCCCCTTGCCAAACGAGACCTCCAAAGAGCGGCTCCCATGAAGGACGTTATCTCTACCAGCAAGGTAGATCATCCCTCTTCTCTTTTGTTTACACATGTACTTTAGTTTATTTAAGGATGACACTCCCCCCAACCTTTGCTTACACAAGCCATGGCTAACCGAATTCTCGGGTGCCTTCCAACAGTCTCATACCATGGAGGAGTGTCTATTGCAAGATTAAGTTGCTTACTGATGAATCAGGGCAAAACATGTGAAGAGAATTATTAATGAAAGTTGATTAATTGGGGCTGGGAACCCCGTTGCCAGCTCTTATTGCAAAATTATAGGATAAGTGGATGAAGCCACAAGTCCATTAGTGGAGGCTGCCTAACAAGATTGAAAGATAAAACACCACACACTTCCTCATGAGCTATAAAACATTGACACAAATAAAGAGTAATAAGTTTTGAATTGCTTAAAGGTAGCACATGAAGTATTTACTTGGAATGGCAGAAAATACCATGCAGTGGGTAGATATGGTGGACACAAATGGCATAGGTTTGGGTTCAGGTTTGGATGCACGAGAAGTATTCCCTCTCGGTACAGTGTCTTTGGCTAGCAAGGTTAATTAGCAAGCATAAGAGTTGAGGGAAACAAACAAATATACATGTGATAGAAACAATCATGCATCTTGCTTGTAAGCACAAACAGTTTTAACTTCAAAATACTAAGCTAAGGACTGATAAGAAAGATAATAATATCTTCTACATGTATTTCCTCTATTCTTCTTAAACTCAAAGTGTTGTTGCTATTGACCATTGCTAAGTTTGCCAAAACCAAATAGATTTACTTAATGCTCCCAAAGTGGTACCAATACTAAAATCAAGATCAATCATATAGTAGAAATTGCAAACTAAAATAAGGTGTGCAATATGTAAATGATAAGACTTCTCATTAATATTCCATAACGATAACTCACACCAAGGGATACATAGACAAAATAAAGGAGAGATACTTCCACATTGCAACCCATCTTATACGATAACTTCCCTACTCATGATATGACACTACTTGATAGTAAAAAGTAAAAGGTAGTGATAATGTGATACCACGGCACTCCCCCAAGCTTGGAACAAACCAAGGGGATGCCAATACCGATGATGGATTACTCCTTTGGCGATGGTGGTGATGAATTCCTCACAAGCTTCTCCACAAGCTCCTGAAGCTCGTCAATCTTGTACATAAGGTTGCGGATCATCTCCGAATTGTGCTCGACGCGATTAAGAAGTATGTCCGACGGCGAGTCCCAATTCTTGGAGTTATTTCCCCAACCTTCAGCTTCAGGCTTCGTCCTTCCTGCAGGTGTTAGAACGATCTATATCCCAATTGCTAGGCAATGCTGCCTTGGGAGTCCTTTCAATTTGATTATTGTAGATTAGATTGCGGAAGGGATGGTGAATGCCCGAAGAAGATGTCCTTGGAGCTAGGTAATGACGTGGAAATCCTCCTCCGGTCCTAATCCGTGCGCTCTTCTTGGCGTTGAACGAGTTTGACACCACTCCGATGCTTGCAATGGTGGTGCGCGGGCGCTCTTGCGGAACTTCTTCGACTTCCTCTTCATCCTCCTTTACTTCTTCCTTGACGCTCTTGTCCTCTTCTTTCCACTCACGATCTTGATTATCTTCATCCGGAAGCTCCTTGCCCTTGTTCTTGGAGACCATGGTGCTTCTAAACCGAAAATAGATCCTGGCAGAAACAGCTCGAAACCAAACACGTCGAGAAAACGATATACGGACCTCCAGGGGTCCGGGGATTATATAATAAAATTTTTCGTAACAAACGGAAAGTACCAGGTCGAACTAGAGTCGGAAAGGGGCGACGAGGCGGTGCCCTCATAGGTCGGCGCGGGCCCAGGCCGGGCCGCGCCGGCCTATGGTGGCACGCCCTCGTGCGTCCTTTCCACTCCGTTTCGATCTCGTAATTTTTCATATTTTCCAAAAACAGCAAAAATATTGTTCGGAAAGTAAATTGCGAACTTTTCATTACCAAGCATCGTTACCTATTCAAAGTCGAGTTCGGCGGATCGTCAATTTGTCCTTTGATGAAAGCCTCCGGTGTTTCCACTTGAATAATATCAACATCAACATTATAAGAATCACCCGAGATATAATGCTTGAGTCTTTGTCCATTCACCACTTGCGTAGCATTGCCTTGGAGAGAGCTAATTTTAATTGCTCCCGAACGATACACCTCCTCAACAACATATGGTCCTTCCCATTTCGAGAGTAATTTCCCTGCAAAGAGTCTGAGACGAGACCGATACAATAGGACTTTATCCCCAATATTAAACTCTCTTTTGATGATCCTTCTATCGTGCCATTTTTTAACTTTTTCTTTAAAGAGTTTAGCATTTTCATAAGCTTCACTTCTCCATTCATCTAGAGAACTTAATTGTAGCAACCTCTTATTACCGGCAACTTTAGGATCTTTATTTAATTCTTTAACAGCCCAATAAGCTTTGTGTTCTAGTTCTAAAGGTAAATGACAAGCTTTTCCGTAAACCATGGGGTTTTTATAAGTAGTTCTATAAGCCCATAGTGCTTCTTTCAATTTACTAGCCCAATTCTTTCTAGATTTATTAACGGTCTTTCCCAAAATAGATTTAATCTCCCTATTTGATAATTCTACTTGACCACTAGTTTGAGGGTGATAAGCGGAAGCAATTCTATGATTAATACCATACCTAGCAAGAGTCTTTCTAAAACCTCCATGAATAAAATGAGAACCTCCATCAGTCATAATATATCTAGGTACTCCAAATCTAGGAAAAATAATATCTAAAAGCATTTTTAAAGAGGTCTCACCGTCAGCACTTTTTGTAGGTATGGCTTCCACCCATTTAGTAACATAATCAACAGCAACAAGTATATGAGTGTTACCTTCTCGAAGAGGGAAAAGGTCCCATGAAGTCAAATCCCCGACAATCAAACGGTTCAATAACAAGAGTATAATTCATAGGCATTTCATTGCGTCTGGAAATATTACCAACCCTTTGACATTCATCACAAGATAGAATAAACTTCCTTGCATCTTTGAAGAGAGTTGGCCAATAAAAACCTGATTGTAGAACCTTTTGCGCGGTTCTATCTCCGGCGTGATGTCCTCCATAAGCACTACCATGACATTTACTCAATATCTCTTGTTGTTCATATTCGGGAACACACCTTCGCAGAATACCATCCACTCCTTCTTTATATAAGTGTGGGTCATCCCAGAAATAATGCCTCAAGTCATAAAAGAATTTCCTCCTCTGCTGAGCTGAAAAGTGATGAGGTCTAAGACCCCGTGTGTGGCCCGATCTTGCGGATTGACGTCGAAACCAAAGGGGGAGATGGGAAAACGCGAGGAACACGAAGAACACGACGGGCACGAGGAACTCCGAGACTCTCGCACGCACACCAACCCGATACACCCGATGCTTACCTCCGTGGCTCGATGGACCACGCCAATAGAATCTCCGTGGAAGAGACACGCGGTAGAATTCCCGGAGAGAGATTGGGATTGGAGAGGAAGAGCTTGGGGAAGGAGAGAGAGTAACAAGTACTAGAATCTCCTTCAACAAGATCTAAGTCAACAACCAAGGTGCCTTGATTACAGAGGGATGATACCCAAGGGAGACTAAGCTCAAAGTTAGGGTTTGAGTTCAAAACAAGTCTAAAGAGCTAATGAGGGGTTCCAGCTACTTATATAGGCATACATGGCCAGCAAGGGCGAACAGTGCACGCAAAAGGATAAGTTAAGGCAGTTTGGTGGGGTATCCTCGTCAGATCCGGTTTGGGGTCCGGTCTGACCGGGCTGTCCGGTCATGGGTCCGGTCCGACCGGGCTCGTGGACCGGGCGGGCCGGTCATGGGTCCGGTCGACCGGTCGGAAACCGGATTCCTGCGAGGTTTCCGGTCGTCGTCCGGTACGAGGGGGCTGGCCCGGTTTCCGACCGGCCGACCGGGCCTGTGACCGGGGAGCCCGGTTGTGGGTCCGGTCCGACCGGGTCCTGGACCGGCCAGCGTCCGTCTCTTCCTTGGAGCGCTTCGAGCGACGTCGGCTTCGGCTCCATGATCATCTCCATGTCCAGCTGCTTCTCTCCCTCCCTTGGTCTTGGCGCCTCCTCCTCTCCGAGGTCTTGATGCGGCTTGTACCTAATGACACATAGCACGTCGGCATGAGGTAGCAATCCATCCAAAGGGGTACCAAGATCAAGGGTAGTGAGGAGCGAGTTCACCTCATCATGTAGAGCCTTGGCTCGGGCTCGTGTCATTGGTCCACTTGGGGGACTAGTTGGTCTTGATGGAGTGTCGTCGGTGAGCGGGGCTACATCAAAAAGGTTGGAGGCAAGTACTTGGAAACAATAAAGTTAGCATAATCAGCATACCAAGGACTGTCTCGCGAGCTCACCTTTATTACAGCCAATTGTTCATTTGGAAAACTATCATTAACAGGAACATGATCATAAGCAATATTTTCCAATCTAGACAAATTATCAGCAACAGGATTATCAGCACCTTTCCTATCTACAATATGTAAATCAAATTCTTGCAAAAGAAGTACCCATCTAATAAGCCTCGGCTTAGCATCTTTCTTTGTCATAAGGTATCTAAATGCAGCATGATCAGTATGAATCGTAACTTTTGAATCAACAATATAAGATCTAAATTTATCACAAGCAAAGACTACAGCTAACAATTCTTTTTCAGTTGTAGCATAATTTCTTTGAGCAGCATCAAGAGTTTTACTAGCATAATGAATAACATTTAATTTTTTATCTACTCACTGTCCAAGAACAGCGCCTACAGCAAAATCACTAGCATCACACATAATCTCAAAAGGCAGATTCCAATCAGGAGGTTCAACTATAGGAGCAGTTGTTAAGGCTTTCTTTAGAGTTTCAAAAGCTTCCTTACAATCATCATCAAAAACAAAAGGTACATCTTTTTGAAGAAGATTAGTAAGAGGCTTTGAAATCTTGGAGAAATCTTTAATAAATCTCCTATAAAACCCAAGCATGACCAAGAACACTACGAATACCTTTAACATCCCTTGGATAGGGCATCTTCTCAATGGCTTCAACTTTAGCTCTATCAACTTCAATACCTCTCTCGGAAATTTTATGTCCCAATACAATTCCTTCATTAACCATAAAGTGGCATTTCTCCCAATTAAGAACAAGGTTAGTATCATCACATCTCTGCAAAACTTTATCAAGGTTTCGCAAGCAACTATCAAAAGAATTCCCGTAGACTGAAAAATCATCCATGAATACTTCCACAATACTCTCACAAAAACCATGAAAAATAGCAGACATGCATCTTTGAAAAGTAGCAGGAGCATTACATAAACCAAAAGGCATACGCCTATAAGCATAAGTTCCATAGGGACAAGTAAAGGTGGTTTTCTCTTGATCTTTAGTTTTAACAGCAATTTGTGAAAACCAGAATAACCATCAAGAAAGCAAAAATGAGTATTTTTAGACAATCTTTCTAGCATTTGATCAATAAATGGTAAAGGGTAATGATCTTTTTTAGTAACTTTATTAACTTTTCGATAATCAATGCACATTCTATACCCTACAACTACTCTTTGAGGTATGAGCTCATCATTATCATTAGGCACAACAGCTTATTCCTCCTTTCTTAGGAACGCAATGCACAGGACTAACCCATCTACTATCAGCAATAGGATATATAATACTAGCTTCAAGAAGTCGTAATACCTCATTTCTTACCACATCCTTCATCTTGGGAATTAGACGACGCTGAGGATCAACAACAGGCTTTGCATCATCTTCCATATTAATGGCGTGTTGGCAAATAGAGGGAGAAATCCCCTTCAAGTCATCAAGAGTATAGCCAATAGCACCTCGGTGTTTCTTCAATATTTGCAATAATCTTTCTTCTTCAAACTCTGTAAGCTTAGAACTAATAATAACAGGATATATTTTCTTATCATCAGTATGAGCATATTTAAGATTATCAGGCAAAGGCTTTAAATCAAGAACAGGATCTTCCTTTGGTGGCGGTGTTGTACCCAAATCTTCCACCGGTAAATCATGCTTGAGAATAGGTTCGCGAAGAAAAATCTCCTCAAGCTCATCTCTTTCTTTCCTAAAAACTTCACTCTCGCTATTCTCCAAATGTTGCTCGCAAAGGATTATTAGGAACAAGAACAATAGACGCACACCTGCTCCATTTTAAAATCATTACTAGGCAAATCAGCTTTATAAGGAGTTTTGGTAAATTTAGAGAAGTTAAACTCATAAGATTCACTAGCAAATTTAGTCAAAATTTTCTCTTTCTTGCAATCTATAATAGCTCCACAAGTATTTAGAAAAGGTCTACCAAAAATGATAGGACAATAATCACTAGCAGCAGAACCAAGTACCAAAAAGTCGACAGGATATTTAATCTTACCACATAGAACTTCCACATCTCGAACAATACCAATTGGAGAAATAGTTTCTCTATTAGCCAGCCTGAATAACCACATCAATATCTTCAAGTTCACAAGAATCAATTTCGTGCATAATCTCCGTGTAAAGCTCATAAGGTATAACACTAACACTTGCACCAATATCACATAAACCATAATAGCAATGATCACCAATTCTACCAGATAGCATAGGAACACTAACTTTTTTGGGTTTATTAGGATGTGAAACAATAATAGAAGCATCTTCACAGAAAATAATATGACCATCCTCCACATTTTCGAGTCACAAGATCTTTAACTATTGCAACAAGCAGAGTTCAACTTTTATTTGTTCTTCAGGTTCTATAGGTTTCTTTTCACTTTTATGAACCGCACTATTTATAACAGAGTACTCCTTCATTTTAGCAGGAAAAGGAGTTTTTTCAATATAAGCTTCAGGAATAACATGATCAGCAGTTTCAACTACAACACACTTATTAATAGATGAATCAATTTTATCTTTCCACAGTTCATGATACTTATCAAAATTCTTCTTAGGCAATTCATAATAAGAGGCAAAAGCTTTATAAAGATTTGCAGCAACTTGAGAATCAAGACCATATGTAGCACTCATATTACGAAATTTATCAGTATCCATAAAAGCTTCAATGCATTTATAATCATAAATTATACCCGATTCTCTATCCTTGTCGTTCTCCCAACCTTCAGCATTTTCTTGGATCCGATCAAGAAGGTCCCTTTTAAACTCTTCTTTGTTGCGTGTAAATGATCCGAACAAGAAGTATCCAAGCAAGGTCTTGTCTTGAAAAGAAAGTCTTGCATAGAAATTATCAATAATAACATTACCAGGAAGCTCATGAATGGGGCATTTGAGCATTAAAGACTTCAATCTCCGCCAAGCTTGGGCAATACTCTCTCCATCATGAGGCCGTAAATTATATATGCGGTTCCGATCTTTGTGAATTTCACTTGGAGGATAAAATTTGGAATAAAATAAAGGCACAATGTCCTCCCAATCAAGAGAATCACCATTCTTCAGCAATTTATACCAATGCGCCGCTTTACCGAGACAGCGATATAGAGAATAGTTTCTTTCTAACTTCATTCATAGCAATACCTGCACATTTGAATAACCCGCATAATTCATGCAAAAACAGTAAATGATCACCAGGATGGACAGCTTCCATCCCCTTCATGGCGGTTATCCATAACATGTTCAATAATTTTCATAGGTATTTTATATGGTATTACTTCCTCACCTGGCGCCTCATCCACTACCGTTGCAGTAGTAGTAGATTTCCCAAATAAAAATTGAAGAGAAGATCTCTCCATAATGACTTATAGCGAAGCAGCGTAAATAAAATCAGCACAAACAAGTAAAGGTTTTCCTTACCAATTCCACTTACCAATAGCGCTTCACTCCCGGCAACGGCGCCAGAAAATAGTCTTGATGACCCACAAGTATAAGGGGTGTATCGTAATACTTTTGATAAATAAGAGTGTCGAACCCAACGAGGAGCGAAGGTGTTGACAAGCGGTTTCGATGAAGGATTCACCGTAAATGCTCACGGACAAGTATTCGTGGGGTTTTGATGTAACATATGAATAAAGTACAAGTAAGTAAAATGCGAGAGAAATAATTGCAGCGAGTGGCCCAATCCTTTTTAGCACAAAGGACAAGCCGGTTTGTTTACTTATAATGACCAAACGTTCTCGAGGACACACGGGATTTTAGTCTAGTGCTTTCGCTACATACAGCTCGATTAATCTTCATTGTTCGATAAGTGTTGTGTGGGTGAACCTATGCTAATGTACCGCCCTTCCTAGGACTAATACATACTTGTGATTATACCCCTTGCAAGCATCCGCAACTACAAGAAAGTAATTAAGATAAATCTAACCACAGACCTTAAACTCGAGATCCTCGCGATCCCTCCCGCATCGATATACCAACGGGGGTTTAGGTTTCGTCACTCCGGCAACCCCGCAATTGGCAAACGAGTACAAGATGCATTCCCCTAGGCCCATAAATGGTGAAGTGTCGTGTAGTCGACGTTCACACGACACCACTAGAAGAATAACACCACAACTTAAATATCATAACATTGAATATTACTCAACCATAATTCACTACTAACATTTAGACTTCACCCATGTCCTCAAGAACTAAACGAACTACTCACGAGACATCATATGGAACATGATCAGAGGTGATATGATGATGAATAACAATCTGAACATAAACCTTGGTTCAATGGTTTCACTCAATAGCATCAATAACAAGTAGAAATCAATACCGGGAGAGTTTCCCCTATCAAACAATCAAGATCAAACCCAAATTGCTACAGCGGTGACGATGTCCAGCGGTGGAGATGGCGGTGATGATGGTGGAGATGATGATGATGGTGATGGAGATGGAGATGATGTCCAGCTCGATGACGGTGACGATGGCGTCGATTTCCCCCTCCGGGAGGGAATTTCCCCGGCGGATTCCTCGCCCGCCGGAGAGCTCTTTCTCTCTCGGTGTTCTCCGCCCCGCGAGGCGGCCGTAACCCTTCGTGAGGATTCCTCTCGTGGCTTAGGTCTTCGGGACGAAGGGTTTCGCGAAGAAAAGGAGGCGAAAGGGGATGTGGGGGCCCCACACCACATGGTGGCGCGGCCGGGCCATGGGCCGCGCCGCCCTATGGTGTGGGCCCACCTTGGGTCCAGACTGGCTCCCCCTTCGGCTTCCTTCGTCATCCGGAAAAATAGGATTTTTGGTAAAATTTCCTTCCACAGTTGATCTTCCGAAATATTGCATCCCGACGGTGCTTTTTCCAAGCAGAATCTCGGCTCCGGTGCGCGATCTCCAAATAATCATGAAACATGCAAAATAGATGAAATAACATAAGTATTGTGTCCCAATATGAAATATATCAATGAATAACAGCAAATTATGATATAAAATAGTGATGCAAATTGGACGTATCAGACACCGAGTGAGTTGCGAGAGGTAGTTAATAGGTCCATGGAGGCCATTGCATTTGCTAACACCTTAACCTCTCCCTCTATTGTGTTTCCTCATGTTGCACTAGGTTCCATGGATGTTGGAGCGCCGATGACGGACAAGAAGATGTACATGGTGCAAAAAGATCACATCACACCGTGCTTCGATGATGATGCCGATGCCAACCATGTGGAGCATACAACTACCACAATACCTACATCAAATGAGTCGGACTACCAAGGTAACACTAAAGGTATTGATGAGCCCATGATTCCCCTAGTGGACATGAAAAAAGATGAATTGTTTCCTCTTGCTTGCAATATGAGGACAACTTGCTCTTTCACATGTGTTGTTGACAATGATGACATTAGCTTCCGCATGCTTTGCCCAAAATGTTTACACCATTCCATGATCCTTGCATCCAAGATTGTGAACAATTGCTCTTTCTTATGCTTGGTATGCAAGAATGCTTATTTAATTGTTAATGCCACAAAATTACCCCATAGCTCTCTCCATTTTGGAAGATTCAAAGTTACCGCATGCCACAAATGCACCATCATGCCATATGCACACTCACCATGCATTTTACAAAATCTTGATTGACACTAATGATGATGTGCACAAGCATGGTACATCATGATGGATGATGTGTTCATATACCATGCACACACGTTCTTTGCTTTGCCTATTGTGTGTATAGGTACACGAAAGACAAGGTCAACCTCGATTGAGCACGATTTGACCAAAAGAGCTCTTGAGAGCATAATAGTAAGTACAAGATCGAACCCGACTCTAATACCTTTCCCATGCCTTGCATTGAACATGCCGAACAATTTCTCCTTCTTCTGGTTCCTTTGCAAGCATGATGTTGTGATTCTTACCGTTGGAGTTGCCTCAAACAAGCGGAACAATTTATCTTTCATTTGGGTTGTTGGCACGCACGGTTGTGCAAATGTTGTTTTGGTGAACTTTTGGAAGGATGAGTTTTGTGTTGCAACAAACATGAGGACCAAATTTTCTTTCCAATGGTTTGTGTGCACACATGTTGATGGTATTTTGGACACTCTCCCTTATGTGTTTTTGCCAAATTCTCCTCTTATTGCTTCAAGGATATTGAACAATTTCTCTTTCTGATGCCTTGAGTTCAATAATGAAAATGAGTTTCTACATGAGATGAACACCATGGTCGCCTCACATCTAACAGGTTTGACCAAGATTTAAACAAGTTTAAAACATGAAAATGAAAACGTAAGCCTGGATCCTTCTTATTCACTCCAAAATGAAGCTTTTGGGAGGATTTTTGAAATTTGCATGTTTGAAACCCAAAACCACTTCTCTTCCTGCTTGACTTCATAAGATAGAGTTTAGGGTTAGGGGTAGATACATGATTTGTCTGGTTTGAATATGTCTAGACCTTGTTTATCAACTTGAATGCTTACTATATGACATAACAAAACTATGTGCTTTGGTTTTTCATTTTTCTGTCTTTTTTTTTAAAATTTGATGCCCATTTGAATCTTGGTCAAATCCTAGGTTTGACCAAGATTTAAACAAGTATAAAACATGAAAATGAAAAGTAAGCCTGGATCCTTCTTATTCACTCCAAAATGGAGCTTTTGGGAGGGTTTTTGAAATTTCCATGTTTGAAACCCAAAACCACTTCTCTTCATGCTTGACTTCATAAGATAGAGTTTAGGGGTTAGGGGGTAGATACATGATTTGTCTAGTTTGAATATGTCTAGACCTTGTTTATCAACTTGAATGCTTACTATATGACATCGGAAGACTATGTGTTTGGTTTTTATTTTTTTTGAATTTGTTATGCCCATTTGAATCTTGGTCAAATCATTGGTTTGACCAAGATTTAAACCAGTTTAAAACATGAAAATGAAAAAGTAAGCCTGGATTCTTCTTAGTCACTCCAAAATGAAGCTTTTGGGATGTTTTTGAAATTTCCATGTTTGAAACCCAAAACCACTTCTCTTGATGCTTGACTTCATAAGACAAAGTTTAGGGTTAGGGGTATATACATGATTTTTCCGGTTTGAATATGTCTAGACTTGGTTGATCAACTTGAATGCTTACTATATGACATAAGAAGCTTATGTGCTTTGGTTTTTGATTTTTTGATTTCTTTTTTTGAATTTTTATGCCCATTTGAATCCTGGTCAAATCCTTTGTTTGACCAAGATTTAAACAAGTTTAAAACATGAAAATGAAAAAGTAAGTCTGGATCCTTCTTAGTCATGAAAATGAGTTAACTTGGGTTTCCTACCCTTGAATCCATAGGAAACTTTGTACTAATGCAGTATAATAATCACCCGAGTTTTTACAACAGGTCTGTCACTTACGTGTGGTGCCCATGCGTGAGGTCCCACACTTTAGTGAGCACAAGTCACGTGCGGTAGGTACGCAAACTCCCAGCCATATTCTTTGTCAAGAGAAGACGCATCAGGATGCGTATCGGAAGTCTCTGGGTCCTTCAGGATCCTTCGGTTGTCCCTCTCACAAAAAAATATCTCTCTCATTCTCGGCCTCGCTCGCACCTCCTGCGCACTGACAAACCCTGCACAACAGTCAACTTCATCACCCGAAAAAGGGGAGACACCATAATGCTCCCCTTCTTCTCTCCTTCTGAGTGATTCCTCTTCCTCCGAGTTTCACTCGACGGGCAAACACATGTGCTGCATACTAATAATAAAAAAGTAAAAGAATGGACCTACGAATCTATGATTAAATAGGTTAAACTAGCGTTTTGCCCAGTAGTACATATCAAGTTGAAAAAAAAATCCAACTATGGGGTTCGATTTTGGCCTACAAATATAAAATTAAGTAAGTTGTACTAGTATTCCTCTAAAAAATCATTTTCGTTTGCATTGTTTGATACTTTTCATAGCTAGAGTGCATCACAGTTTTTTGATTTCATGCTTTGATTTGCCAATTTTGATTTTTTCTAACCACCTTCTCTTTGATTTCAAATTTAGGTCAAACTATCGGTGCCTACTATGTGTTCTACTTGAATTGGATGCAGCGTGCGCACATGATATGTTTTGCCATTGTTTTGGGCTTCCACACATCTTGGGGCATCCAAGTATTTAAGTTACCTTGTTTTTTTAATTGTAATTCATGTACCCTTCCTCCCAATTAAAATTTGGTTTATCATTTTTTTAATTTTTTTAAATTTCATGCCCATTCTGATGTCATATAGTAAGCATTTAAGTTGATAAACAAGGTCTAGACATTCAAACCAGAAAAATCATGTATCTACCCCTAACTCAAAACTCTGTCTTATGAAGTCAAGCACGAAGAGAAGTCGTTTTGGGTTTCGATGGCGCGTGAGACACATGTCCGTTGGGAACCCAAAGAGGAATGTGTGATGCGTACATCAGCAAGTTTTCCCTCAGTAAGAAACCAAGGTTATCGAACCATTAGGAGATGAAGGCCACATGAAGGTTGTTCGCGGAGGAGTGTAGTGCGGCGCAACACCAGGGATTCCGGCGCCAACGTGGAACCTGCACAACACAATCAAAATACTTTGCCCCAACTTAACAGTGAGGTTGTCAATCTCACCAGCTTGCTATAAACAAAGGATTAAACGTATGGTGTGGAAAATGATGTTTGTTTTCGAAGAACAATAGAGAACAGAGTTTGCAGTAGATTGTATTTCAGATGTAAAAGAATGGACCGGGGTCCAAAGTAGTGGTGTCTCTCCACAGTTGGGCAATTGACAAATAGAGAGGGCATAACAATGCACATACATATCATGATAACTACTATGAGATTTAATTAGGGCATTACGACAAAGTACATAGACCGCTATCCAGCATGCATCTATGCCTAAAAAGTCCACCTTCGGGTTAGCATCCGCACCCCTTCCAGTATTAAGTTGCAAACAACGTGACAATTGCATTAAGTATGGTGCGTAATGTAATCAACACAAATATCCTTAGACAAAGCATTGATGTTTTATCCCTAGTGGCAACAAGACATCCACAACCTTAGAACTTTCGTCACACGTCCTGCATTCAATGGAGGCATGAACCCACTATCGAACATAAATACTCCCTCTTGGAGTCACAAGTATCAACTTGGCCCGAGCCTCTACTAGCAACGGAGAGCATGCAAGAACATAAACAACACATATATGATAGATCAATAATCAACTTGACATTGTATTGCATATTCATCGGATCCCAACAAATACAACATGTAGCATTACAAATAGACGATCTTGATCATGATAGGCAGCTCACAAGATCTAACATGATAGCACAATGAGGAGAAGACAACCATCTAGCTACTGCTATGGACCCATAGTCCAAGGATGAACTACTCACACATCAGTCCGAAGCGATCATGGTGATGTAGAGTCCTCCCGGAGATGATTCCCCTCTCCCAGCAGGTGCCGGAGGTGATCTCCTGAATCCCCCGAGATGAGATTGGCGGCGACGGCGTCTCTGGAACTTTTTCCGTATCGTGGCTCTCGGTAATAGGGTTTTCGCGACGGAGAGTATAAGTAGGCGGAAGGGCAGAGTCGGGGGGCGCACGAGGGGCCCACACCATAGAGCGGCGCGGGCCCCACCCTGGCCGCACGGCCCTGTGGTGGCAGCGCCTCGTGGCCCCACTTCGTATCTTCTTCGGTCTTCTGGAAGCTCCGTGGAAAAATAAGACCCTAGGCGTTCGTTTCGTCCACTTCCGAGAATATTTCCTATGTAGGATTTCTGAAACCAAAAACAGCACAAAACAGGAACTGGCACTTCGGCATCTCATTAATAGGTTAGTGCCGGAAAATGCGTATAAATGATGTAAAGTGTGTATAAAACATGTGAGTATTATCATAAAACTAGCATGGAACATAAGAAATTATAGATACGTTTGAGACGTATCAAGCATCCCCAAGCTTAGTTCCTACTCGCCCTCGAGTAGGTAAATGATAACAAGGATAATTTCTGAAGTGACATGCTATCATAATCTTGATCAATACTATTGTAAAGCATATGAGATGAATGAAGTGATTCGAAGCAATGGTAAAGACAATGACTAAACAACTGAATCATATAGCAAAGACTTTTCATGAATAGTACTTTCAAGACAAGCATCTATAAGTGTTGCACAGGAGTTAACTCATAAAGCAATAGATCCTTAGTAGAAAGTTTTGAAGCAACACAAAGGAAGATATAAGTTTCAGCGGTTGCTTTCAACTTCAACATGTATATCTCATGGATGTATATCTCATGGATAATTGTCAACACAAAGTAATATGATGAATGCAAATAAGCAAGTATGTAGGAATCAATGCACACAGTTGACGCAAGTGTTTGCTTCTAAGATAGCAGGAAATAGGTAAACTGACTCAACATAAAGTAAAAGAAAGGGCCCTTCGCAGAGGGAAGCATGGATTACTATTTTTGTGCTAGAGATTTTCATTTTTAAAACATAGAAACAATTTTGTCAACGGTAGTAATAATTCATATGTGTTATGCATAAGACATCCTATAAGTTGCAAGCCTCATGCATAGAATACCAATAGTGCTCGCACCTTGTCCTAATTAGCTTGGATTTACATGGATTATCATTGCATAACATATGTTTCAACCAAGTGTCACAAAGGGGTACCTCTATGTCGCCTCGTACAAAGGTCCAAGGAGATAGATCGCATTTGATTTCTCGTTTTTGATAGATCTCAACTTAGGACATCCATACCGGGACAACATAGACATCGGATAATGGACTCCTCTTTAATGCTTAAGCATTCAACAACAGATAATATTCTCATAAGAGATTTGAGGATTAATGTCCAAACTCGAAACTTCCACCATGATTCATGGCTTTGGTTAGCGGCCCAATGTTCTTCTCTAACAATATGCATACTCAAACCATTTGATCATGATAAATCACCCTTACTTCAGACAAGACGAACATGCATAGCAACTCACATGATATTCAACAAAGGTGTAATAGTTGATGGCGTCCCCAGAAACATGGTTACCGCTCAACAAGCAACTTATAAGAAATAAGATACATAAGTAACACATTCAATACCACACTAGTTTTTAAGCTATTTTCCCATGAGCTATGTATTGCAAAGACAAGGAATGAAAATTTAAAGGTATCACTCAAGTAATTTACTTTGGAATGGCAGAGAAATACCACATAGTAGGTAGGTATGGTGGACACAAATGGTAGTTTTTGGCTCAAGGATTTGGATGCACGAGAAGTATTCCCTCTCAGTACAAGGCTTTGGCTAGCAAGGTTGTTTGAAGCAAACACAAGTATGAACCGGTGCAGCAAAACTTACATAAGAACATATTGCAAGCATTATAAGACTCTACACTGTCTCCTTGTTGTTCAAACACATCACTAGAAAATATCTAGACTTTAGAGAGACCAATCATGCAAACCAAATTTCAACAAGCTCTATGGTAGTTCTTCATTAATAGGTGCAAAGTACATGATGCAAGAGCATAACATGATCTATTTGAGCAAAACAATTGCCAAGTATCAAATTATTCAAGACAATATACCAATTACCACATGAAGCATTTTCTGTTTCCAACCAAATAACAATGAACGAAGCAGTTTCAACCTTCGCCATGAACATTAAAAGTAGAACTAAGAACACCAGTGTTCATATGAAACAGTGGAGCGTGTCTTTCTCCCAAACAAAGAATGCTAGGATCCGAGTTTATTCAAACAAAAACAAAAACAAAAACAAAAACAAAAACATACAGACACTCCAAGTAAAGCACATAAGATGTGACGGAATAAAAATATAGTTTCACTAGAGGTGACCTGATAAGTTGTCGATGAAGAAGGGGATGCCTTGGGCATCCCCAAGCTTAGATGCTTGAGTCTTCTTGAAATATGCAGGGATGAACCACGGGGGCATCCCCGAGCTTAGACTTTTCACTCTTCTTGATCATATTGTATCATCCTCCTCTCTTGATCCTTGAAAACTTCCTCCACACCAAACTCAAAACAAACTCATTAGAGGGTTAGTGCATAATCAAAAATTCACATATTCAGAGGTGACATAATCATTCTTAAAACTTCTGGACATTGCACAAAGCTACTGAAAGTTAATGGAACAAAGAAATCCATTCAACATAGTAAAAGAGGCAATGCGAAATAAAAGGCAGAATCTGTCAAAACAAAACAGTCCGTAAAGACGAATTTTTCAGGGGCACTTAACTTGCTCAGATGAAAAATCCCAAATTGAATGAAAGTTGCGTACATATCTGAGGATCACACACGAAAATTGGCAGATGTTTCTGAGTTACCTACAGAGAGGTCTACTCAAATTCGTGACAACAAGAAATCTGTTTCTGCGCAGTAATCCAAATCTAGTATTAACCTTACTATCAAAAACTTCACTTGGCACAACAATGCAATAAAATAAAGATAAGGAGAGGTTTCTACAGTAGTAACAACTTCCAAGACTCAAATATAAAACAAAAGTGCAGAAGTAAAATAATGGGTTGTCTCCCATAAGCGCTTTTCTTTAACACCTTTCAGCTAGGCGCAGAAAGTGTGAATCAAGTATTATCAAGAGATGAAGCATCAACATCATAATTTGTTCTAATAATAGAATCAAAAGGTAACTTCATTCTCTTTCTAGGGAAGTGTTCCATACCTTTCTTGAGAGGAAATTGATACTTAATATTCCCTTCCTTCATATCAATAATAGCACCAACAGTTCAAAGAAAAGGTCTTCCCAAAATAATGGGACAAGATGCATTGCATTCAATATCCAAGACAACAAAATCAACGGGGACAAGGTTATTGTTAACCGTAATGCGAACATTATCAATCCTCCCAAAGGTTTCTTTATAGAATTATTAGCGAGATTAACTTCCAAATAACAGTTTTTCAATGGTGGCAAGTCAAGCATATCATAGAGTTTCTTAGGCATAACAGAAATACTTACACCAAGATCACATAAAGCATTACAATCAAAATCATTGACCTTCATCTTAATGATGGTGATGAGGTCTAAGACCCCGTGTGAGGCCCGATCTTGCGGATTGACGTCGAAACCAAAGGGGGAGATGGGAAAACGCGAGGAACACGAAGAACACGGTGATGAACACGAGGAACTCCGAGACTCACGCACGCACACCAACCCGATACACCCGATGCTTACCTCCGTGGCTCGATGGACCACGCCAATTGAATCTCCGTGGAAGAGACACGCGGAAGAATTCCCCGGAGAGAGATTGGGATTGGAGAGGAAGAGCTTGGGGAAGGAGAGAGAGTAACAAGTACTAGAATCTCCTTCAACAAGATCTAAGTCAACAACCAAGGTGCCTTGATTACAGAGGGATGATACCCAAGGGAGACTAAGCTCAAAGTTAGGGTTTGAGTTCAAAACAAGTCTAAAGAGCTAAAGGGGCGACCTGGGGGGTATTTATAGTCTTACAAGGCATCACATGCCGAAAAGGTAAGTTCGGGCCGAAAAGATAACTTAAGTCGTGCAGGCCGGTCAGAGGGCCGGTCAGACCGGGCCTATGACCGGGCAGGCCGGTCGTGGGGCTCGGCCGACCGGCTCGTGACCGGCGGCCGGTTTCGACCGGGCCTGGGACCGGGCGCCGACCGGACGAGGCTCCAAGTCCCCCGGATGGCGTCCGGATGTCACGAGCGCAAATCCCGGTTTCGGACCGGGCGGCCCGGTCGGGAGGCCGGTCGACCGGGTTGTGGACCGGGTGACCCGGTCGGAGGCCGGTCGACCGGATTCTGGACTGGCCGTCCATCTTCTCTTCCTTGCGCTCTTCGGGCGACTTCCGGTCCAGCTCCATGTCCATCTTCGCGTCCAGTTGCTCCTCTCCTTCCCTTGACCTTGGCTTGTCCTCCTCTCCGTTGCCTTGATGCTCCTTGTACCTAATGACACATAGCATGTCGGCATGAGGTAGCAATCCATCCAAAGGTGTGCCAAGATCAAGGGTGGTGAGGAGCGAGTTCACCTCATCATGTAGAGCCTTGGCTCGGGCTCTTGTCATCGGTCCTCTTGGGGGACTAGTTGGTCTTGATGGAGTGTCGTCGGTGAACGGGGCTACATCATCTCCCCCCCCCTTGGGAAAGAGTCGTCCTCGACTCGTGGCCTTCCTCATCTCCATGATATGGCGACAAGTCGGAGACATTGAACGTGTTGCTCACCAAGTACTTGGAGGTGGGGATGTCGATGACGTAAGCGTTGTTGTTGATGCGTTTGAGGACCTTGAAGGGACCATCTCCTCTTGGCTTGAGCTTCGAGTTTCGTTCATGGGGAAATCTTTCCTTCCGGAGGTGGATCCAAACGAGGTCGCCTTCTTGAAATATGCGTTCCTTCTTCTTGGCGTTGAGGCGGGTAGCTTGACGAAGCACATGTTCTTGAATGGTAGCTCTTGTCTCTTCATGAAGTTTCTTGACGGCGGCGGTGCGCTTGTCGAAGTCCATGTTGATCCGCTCATGAAGAGGAAGCGGGAGTATGTCGAGTGCCGTGAGAGGCTCAAAACCGTAGACGACCATGAAGGGACTCCTTGATGTAGTCGAGTGCTTGGCGCGGTTGTAGGCGAACTCCGCGTGTGGAAGGCATTCTTCCCATGACTTCAAGTTTTTCTTCACGAGGATGCGTAGAAGGGTGGAGAGGCTTCGATTGACCACTTCCGTTTGGCCGTCCGTTTGCGGATGCGAGGATGATGAGAATAAGAGCTTCACTCCAAACTTTGCCATGAGCGACTTCCAAAGATAACTCATGAACTTGACGTCTCGATCCGACACAATGCTTTGCGGCACTCCATGTAGGCGAACAATTTCCCTGAAAAACAATGAAGCAATGTGTGAAGCATCATCGCTCTTATGGCAAGATATGAAATGAGCCATCTTAGAGAATCTATCCACTACCACAAATATAGAATCATGACCATGCTTAGTGCGAGGCAATCCTAGAACAAAATCCATGCTAATGTCCGTCCATGGTGCATGAGGTATAGGAAAAGGCGTGTAAAGACCATAGGGATTGGAAGTAGAGCTTGAAGGCATGTCGTGCAACGGTTGCAAAGGCGCTCGACGTCCCTCTTCATCTTCGGCTGATGAGGACATCCCATCTCTTGATACAACCGCTGTACCTACAGCGACACAAATACAAGGACCAATCACTCGAGCTCGTGCCAAACAACTGAACTATCAGGTACTTTCGTTTCTTGGAACTATTCCTCACATACACGAGAATATGATGCTGCCTAAATCAGATATGTTTGTTACTCTTAGGAATGATGGACCAAGCATGGATGAGGAGGACAAGCATTGGAGCATGATCACACATGGAGGAGATGGTAGCAAACATATGAGGATTGAAGAAGACGCCGCGAGTGGAGATTTCGTAACTTTGAAGCCACCATAATTGGAGATGAAGGCATGGACGAAATATAGAGTTCTCCACTTCATAATTTCGTCCACATGAGTTCATGGTGCTGCGACACCTTTAGTTTTGGGCCAGGCCCATGTAATTTTCGCAGGATTTAAGTCAGCCACTTTTTAGAGTCCGTATTGAAGGGGGAAAGGCCTTCTAGGGTTTGGTTCGGCCACCATATGCATGGCTGGCCGAAACCCCACCTTTTCCTCCTTTAAATACCCCCATAGCCGTCACGTTTAGACTCGGATTTTGATTAGATTAAAAGTTAGCCATTGCTGCAACTCTCGTGTACTTCTTTTGAGGCCAACGCCCGTAACAAGACCGACTATTCGGAATCCCACCTTTTCAATAAAGCTTTCATCTAAATCCGCAATATTCTGATTGCATTATTAGTTCTTACTTGTTCTCGATTTCGGGTAGGAATTAAGACCATCGTCGGTCGGCTGATCGTGCATCCGCAAGATCAGTAACTCCCGGAGATTGTCCTAGCGATTGCATTGGCGCACGAGCTTTGCACGTGTAGTCGGATCGTCAAGCACGAACTCCACCAACAAATCGAATTATCCCCGTCTCATCGAAAGATCGGCCACCTTTGCCCTATCATCGGCCAAT